>NC_069506.1:204235498-204367998 GCF_027579735.1 Bombina bombina | reverse complement strand
AATAATCCCTGAGCCAAATCTGAAGCACTTGCCTTGGTGCAAATCTGATGCACTTGCCTGTTTTTCAGAGCTAGATTGTGCAAGTAGCGCACTGTCTGTGGCGTCATTTTAGGAGGACAGCCACTGTGGCTCTGATTTTTGGCACTGTGTATCGATCTATACTTCCCGATTACTGCTACAACTGCGTTTTGACTGATTTTTAGTTGGTAATCAATCTTCCTGTATCCTTTTCCATCTTTCACAATCAGATGTTTCAATTCCTCTGGCAATTCTTTTCCATGTGGAGACATGATGCAAACTTGCAGCTAGACACAGCCCATTGGTCCAAAAATTACACTGTTCTGGTAACTATGCTCATGCAATTAGGCTAATTGGAAATCATAGGTGTACTCAATTTTGTTTCAGTGATCTAACTTGTGTGTCAATGACCACATGTGTATTCACTGTTTTTGCATTAAGTTAGTTTCTACTTTGAGGCCTGTATTTTCAATATAATCTTTCTAAAGTATTTGTTTTTGAGTGTTTATAATAGGAAATACTCTACTTGTCAACTTATAAATAAAACAATTATTGAGAGGTGATACAATTTTGAATAATTTGATATTTACGTGACATTGCCCAGGGGTGTACTCACTTCTGTTGTATACTGTAGGTAGATGCTGGTATCAGTGGAGGCTCCTCCATTTGTGCACCTGCGCACGTGCCCCCCTGCCAGATGCTGAGAAAAAAAAAATTATGCTGAATAAAATATAATTTTTCCAATAGCCCCCTATTGGAAAAATTATATTTTATTTTTAACCCCCAAAAATAAAATTCTGATTTTTTTTTTAAATAAAATTAAAAAAAAAATGTTTTTTGTGTGTTTCTTTAAAAAAAATCGCACGTGCGATAGAGCCCTATATCATGCCTGTCAGTGATGTCTATGTTCACTGCAAGCATCTGGGCCAGCCTCAAAGCGATTCTATATTGATGCCTGATCGCACAAGCTGAACTGTGCGAGTGGGGAGGGACATGTTCAAGCCTGTGCTCTGATAGGCTGCATCACCGGCTCCTCCCCCGCATCAACAGGCGTTCTAGCCATACAGAGCTGACCTGTGCTGTTATTGAATTGCAGCAGTTACACAGCACCAATGTTCCCTCTAATCATGAGCGCGATTAAGGCCGCGCATCTTGGAGCGCCAAAAGACTCAGCAGAGCAGAGCTCAGTTTTGTAAGAGCAGGGCCCAGGGTGATGATCGCGGTAGATGGGGATGCGCATGTTGATGGAAACTCCTGTAACACCACTTTAGAGGTCCGGTAAGGCTCCCTTATTATTTACATATCCGCTATCACTGACCTTACACGGATATTTTATCGGGCAATCTGACGGCCCTAATGCTTATAATAAGACGGCCACGAGCGACACTGTGGATTACAAATACACCACCGCTAGCCTAGCTTCATTTTTTTCAAACACTGGGATATTCCTCCTATACAAACATGTGAGAAATATCTTGTAACTACGGACTAGGATTCTATACTATCACCTGGGGCTGGGATATTTTTTCAGTATCTTTTTGGGATACAAGAGGCATCCTTTTTTCAACATCATTGACTTTATCTTCTTTTTATACTATCCAGATTTTTTATATTATTAACATCTCATTTTTAGTTGTGCCCACAACATGCGTTTTGAATTAATTGGATGGATGAATGATTATATTAATATATGTTTTATGCTTATCAGTTTGTTACATTTTATTTGTAGTAAATCCCTAAATAATTTATATATATTTAAATACTTTGGATTTTTTGGATCTGATATTTATTTTATTATATTATATTTTCTGAACTAATTTTAAAACAAGTGTGCACCTCTAGCTTTTCAAGCGCCACTCTATTATTCTTTTCTTTGATTTATAAGATGCTTATCTATTAGAGTTTACAAAATGTTTGCATTAGGTTTAGGATTAAGGGTAATCTTATGTCACTTCTGCATAAGTGACTCCCATGAACTGTTGCTTTGCTTTTATGCACACTTTAGATTCTGCAGTTTAGATAAATTGTTTGCTAACCAAATGTTGGTTTGCTGGGTGTGAGGTGAGTGTGTGTGGCTGTGTGAGTGTGTGTGGCTGTGTGTGTGTTAAGAGCTTGTGAGGGTGTGAGTGTGCTTGAGAATGTGAGGGAGAGGGTGTGCTTGAGAATGTGAGGGAGAGGGTGTGAGTGTGCTTGAGAATGTGAGGGAGAGGGTGTGAGTGTGCTTGAGAATGTGAGGGAGAAGGTGTGAGTGTGCTTGAGAATGTGAGGAAGAAGGTGTGAGTGTGCTTGAGAATGTGAGGGAGAGGGTGTGAGTGTGCTTGAGAATGTGAGGGAGAGGGTGTGAGTGTGCTTGAGAATGTGAGGGAGAGGGTGTGAGTGTGCTTGAGAATGTGAGGGAGAGGGTGTGAGTGTGCTTGAGGGTGTGAGTGTGCTTGAGAATGTGAGGGAGAGGGTGTGAGTGTGCTTGAGAATGTGAGGGAGAGGGTGTGAGTGTGCTTGAGAGTGTGAGGGAGAGGGTGTGAGTGTGCTTGAGAATGTGAGGGAGAGGGTGTGAGTGTACTTGAGAATGTGAGGGAGAGGGTGTGAGTGTGCTTGAGAATGTGAGGGAGAGGGTGTGAGTGTGCTTGAGAATGTGAGGGAGAGGGTTATGTGAATATCTGTTTGTGGGTTTGTGTATGTGTGTTATGTTTTCAAGTGCGCACACATTTTGATCACTTGCCCAAAATTTGCACAGGTAAATTTTTGGCGCCCACTTCTCAACAAAATTAGAG
Source organism: Bombina bombina (assembly GCF_027579735.1). Taxonomy (NCBI): domain Eukaryota; kingdom Metazoa; phylum Chordata; class Amphibia; order Anura; family Bombinatoridae; genus Bombina; species Bombina bombina. Next base: position 204,365,209 of record NC_069506.1, on the reverse strand, counting down.
GGAACATTGTTGGGCACCCTTGTTATTTTGTTGATTTGAATACCTGTAACTACCTAGCACTGATTAATTGGAAGACAAAATTGGTTTGGTGAGCCCATTAAGCCTTAAACTTCATAGACAGGTGTATCCAATCATGAGAAAAGGTTTTAAGGTGGGCAATTGCAAGCTGTTCTCTATGACTCTCCTCTAAAGAGTGGCAACATGGGGGCCTCAAAACAACTCTCAAATGACCTAAAAACAAAGATTGTTCAACATCATGGTTTAGAGGAAGGCTACAAAAAGCTATTGCATAGATTTAAGATGTCAGTGTCCACTGAGAGGAACATAGTGAGCATGGTGAGGATATGGAAGACCACAGGCACAGTTCTTGTTAAGCCAGAAGTGGCAGGCCAAGTAAAATATCGGAAAGGCAAAGGATGGTGAGAACGGTCAAAAACAGCCCACAGACCACCTGCAAAGACCTGTACTGGGAATCTTGTTGAGGGTCTCATGGATTCCACTCAATATCAGCAGATACTTGAGAATAATGTTGAGGAATCAGTCACAAACTTTAGTTGAAGTTACCCCACAGGGGCTGGAAATTTCAACAAGACGATGACCAAAAACACTGCTGGTTCAAATGGGTGGGGCCATTTGAGGGGCGTGACTTTCTCAAAGGGGTGTGGCTTTTAAAGGGTGTGTGGCTTTTTAAAAGGGCTGTGTCTTTTCATAGGGGCGTGGCTTTCTCATAGGGGCGGGGTCTTGTGCACCACCATCCTAAAAATTCACCAGCCGCCACTGGCTGGTATAGCAACTTGAGAGGAATGGGTGTACTGTATATAAGACTGCTGAATACAGCAAGATTTTAAAATATGCATTTCTCCATTAGTGTCAGGGATTTCCATGTATACACACACACCATTATTAAAATACTAAAAACTTTCAGGAATCCTCTCCAATAGAATCTTCAGTTGAGTAGATATGAAGGATTAAAATAAGAATTGTGTCTTTTTATTCTTCATTTTAATATCTCTTTTTGTCAGATATACATACAATACATAGCGCTGTGCTCTGGCTACACTATGTACATTTTCCTTAACACAGTGCATCCAGAGAGAAGCGCTATTTGAAAAGAACAGTTAAATACAGAGAACCGCTGCAAAGCGGCAGCGCATTGATGACTGGCTTCCAGTGATTTTTCAACCACGCCCCATTGCCTTTCACGGTCTGCAAAGCTGTGACTCCTGAATGTAAGATGTTCTTGTGAGCAATACACCTTTTTATTACTACATTTTCACTTTATGTGACGTTAGATCAATTTGAAAACTTACAATTATTATTTTTCACTGCAGCTAATTTTCAATGCAATTTTCAACTGCTACAATATATAATACATCTTTAAAAGTTGCATTTTTCTCCAGTTAATCAACACATTGCAATTGAGCTGGTGCTTTAGTGTAACTACCTAATTTAAAATTTCATTTCATTTCAAAATGACATGCAGAACATTTTTCACTAAAAAACAAAATCTCATCGCAGAAAGTGAATAAAGTTCTGCCTCTTGGGTTCATAATCATAAAAACAACGTTAACCTATCACAGCCTAAGAAAATAGATAACTCTTACAAAGCCCTTTAAATACAGTCTTCAATTGATGCTTTTAAAATGTAAAAACAAGACAGCTACACTGACCAATTCACAGGTTACAGTCCTAATTTATGTGGTAAAAACACAAAGCAGATCGTTTCACTTGAAAAATACAAGAATCAAAAATATAAGAACCAGAATGAAAAAGTCAGGTTAGCTTTAGTTTATCTTGCTAATAACCAATTTTACTATATGGTCATTATAGTAAATTGCAATAAGTGTGTGGGGGGGGGGGGGGATTTCTTCCTTTGCAAATCTTGTTGGTTCACAATCCGTTCCTGGTTCATTGCTGTAAAGAAAAGAAAAATCTAAGGAGTTCAATCATAAAAAGATAAAATAAATAAATTAATAGTATGTTTCGTTAAAACATCATTAGTCTTACGGAAACACTTAGGAACACTCAGTACCAGTATTTTCTTTTTATTATCTTTCTGAAAATTAGACTGTAAATAAAACATTATGAAGTACGGGCTTAGGGGGCAGATTGTATTCATAAATATAAACCAATTAAGTTATATTCTTTCTGGCAATGTAACCGTAAACACAAAATAAACTACCTTGATATCATTAAGTAAAAAACAATATATATGTTAATAGGAGCTTTTAGGTTTATACCTTTAGATTATGTTGTGTCGCTTGCAAGAATAACTAACATACAGAATACATTTACTGAGTGAAAAAAATCTGATTCAACTATTTTTTATTAGTTAAAGGGACAAGAATGTCTAACAAACTTTTATCGGTCAAATAGAGCATACATTTTTAGAGGCTTTTCAAATAGGTATCCTTTGTTGTAAGCATAGATAGGTAGGCTCAGGAGCAGTATTATACTAATGGGAGCTAGCTGGCGATTGGTGACTTCACAGAGCTGGTTTTAGCTTTGTTTAAGTCTGATACATTTGCAATTTAAATGAAAAAAAAACAACTTTACAATTTTCTTATATTATCAAATTTGCTTCGTTCTCATAGTATCCTTTTGTCACAATGCATGACAAGAAACACTGCATCTAACACTTACAAAAAAATAACATTCTTGCAAAGCTGCTGTCATATAGTGCTGCAGACGTGCACACTCCTGAGCCTTCTTTCCTGTTTTTCAACAAAAGATACAAAAAGAGAAAAAAGTACATTTGATAACATGTAAATTAGAAAAAAAAATTAAATTGTATGCTTCATCTGAATCATGGAATAAATAATTTTTAGTTTCATGTCCCTTTAATTTAGTTTTTGTGGCATGCAAAATTCTGCAACAATACTCAAACCCTAAAAAATTTAATTTTACTATGAGCACATATTTTGTATACATTTAATTTACTATGGGCTAATATGCTCCTAGAATAAGTTGATGCTATAAACAGCAAACAAACTTCTTCCTAGAGTAGTAAAACTGATATCATATAGTATTTCTAATTCTTTATACCATTGAAGAATTTTGAAGGCTTAGATGATACAAAATGCTCTACCATTTAGTCTTTGCTGACTGTCTATGCCGTTGTAACTTTATCCCCTTAAGGACCGGAACATTTTTCAATTTCCTCCCCTTAAGGACCAGGGCTATTTTTACATTTCTGCTGTGTTTGTGTTTAGCTGTAATTCGCTTACTCATTTACTGTACCCACACATATTATATACCGTTTTTCTCACCATTAAATGGACTTTCTAAAGATAGCAATATTTTCATCATATCTTATAATTTACTATAAAAAAATTGAAAGAAAAAAAAAAACTTTTTCTAACTTTGACCCCCAAAATCTGTTACACATCTGCAACCACCAAAAAACACCCATGCTAAATAGTTTCTAAATTTTCTCCTGAGTTTAAAAATACCCAATGTTTACATGTTCTTTGCTTTTTTGGCAAGTTATAGGGCAATAAGTACAAGAAGCACTATGCTATTTACAAACCATTCCCCCCCCAAAAAAAATTAGCGCTAGTTAGATTGTTGATATCTGTCAGGAATCCCTGAATATCCCTTCACATGTATATATATTTTTTTTAGTAGACAACCCAAAGTATTGATCTAGGCCCATTTCGGTATCTTTCATGCCACCTTTTTACCGCCAAATGCAATCAAATAAAAAAAATTGTTAACTTTTTCACAAACTTTTGTTTCTCACTGAAAGTATTTACAAATGGCTTATGCTATTATGGCAAAACTGGTTGTAAATGCTTCTCTGGGATCCCCTTTGTTCAGAAATAGCAGACATTTATGGCTTTGGCATTACTTTTTGGTAATTAGAAGGCCTCTAAATGCCGCTGCGCACCACACTTGTATTATGCCCCCAGTGAAGGGGTTAGTTAGGTAGATTGTAGAGTTAATTTAAGCTTTAGTGTAGAGAGCAGCCTCCCACCTGACACATCCCACCCATGATCCCTCCCTGACCCCTCTCAAACAGCTCTCTTCCATCCCCCACCCCACAATTGTCCACGCCATCTTAAGTACTGGCAGAAAGTCTGCCAGTATTAAAATAAAAGCCTTTTTTTTAAATAAATCATATTCTGCTGTGTAGGATCCCCCAACAGCTCTCTAACCCTCCCCCTTCTACCTTATTTTCCACCATCTTGGGTACTGGCAGCTGTCTGCCAGTACCCAGTTTGCATACAATTAGCCTTTTTTTTTAATATATTTTATTTATTTTTCTGTAGTGTAGCACCCCCCCTAAATAACCAACCCCCCACCCCTCCCAGATCCTTTAGATAAAATTGTCCCCCCTCCTCCCCTTTACACTTTGTTCCATAGTGTAGGGCTCCCACCTGCTCCCGACCCCGTTCGCGCTCCCAGCATCCCCAAGCGTGGTTTTCATTCAGGCTTGGATTCGAGATGTTCAGAATCCCGGGACAATGGAAAAGAGTGTTTCAGAGATTCACAGTGGACTGGTTTCCTGATTTCAAGATTCTCTATAGACCAGTTAACAGAGAGGTGTTTTAAATTGTGTAAGAGACCTCCCTTCCATGGGAGTACTTGGCCTGTTGCTATTCAGGTGCAGGATTTGTATTCAAAATCTGTTTGTAGTTCCCAAAGAGGGAACCTTCAGACCTACCTTAGACTTTGTGAGTCTGGACAAGTTTCTCGGAGTTCCATCTTTCAGGATCCATCTTTTCTCGAGCGTCTTTTATCCAGGAGGGTCAATTTATGATGACAGTGGATCTGAAGGATGCATATTTTTATGTTCTTATCCACTGAGATCATCACAAGTTCCCGCGGTTTGCCTTTCTGAACAAACGCTTTCAGTTTGTGGCTCTTCCTTTTGGGTTATTCACAGCTCTCAGGATTTCCACAAAGATCTGGGGTCTCTGCTGGTGGTTCTAAGACCGCAGGGCATTGCGGTGGTGCTTATCTGGACAACATTGTAATCCAGGCATCGTCTTGTCAGCACACAACTCACAAGGTCCCATACCGACTTTGTGCTATCCTTCCTAAGAAAAGGGTACCCTTTTCAAAATCTAATCGACTCTATATTCATGAGAAATTTTCTGACAAGAAGTCAGAAAGTCAAGGATTCTGTATACATGTTGGGAACTTCAGTCCTTTCCTCAGCCATCAGTGGTTCAGTGCCTGGAGGTAGTCGGAATGATGGTGGCGGCAATGATCATCATACCGTTGGCTCGGTTTCAACTCAGTCCTCTGCAGCTAAATATGCTCAGTCAGTGGAATGCGGGTTATGCAGATTTGTCTCCTCAAATAACCCTAGAACAAGAGTCGAGGGACTCTCTTTAATGGTGGTTGTCTCTGGGTCTCTATCGCAGGGGATATGCTTTTGCAGACCTTAATGGGTTATGTGACAACGGACGCCATACTTTTAGGATGGGGATCAGTCTGGGGTTCTTTAAAGGCTCTGGGAGTATGGATTCAGGCAGAATCACTCCTTCCCGTCAACATTCTAGAGCTGAGGGCGTTCTTCACAGCGCTTCGAGCTTGGGAGTTATGACCTAGTGGTTAGCTCCACCACTCCTGTAGCAGGAGGTTTGTACCTAGGTAAAGCTCCTGTGTTCTCTTGTGTTTCGGCCCAATTCGTAAATGCCTGGGAGGCAGCTTTTTGAGTTAGCAAACTTTTCATCCAGGAGAGTGGGAACTCCATCTGGAAATATTCTCCTACCTGATTTTCATATGGGGTGGGCCGGAGTTGGATTTCATGGCATCTCATCAGAATGCTGGGCTTCTGAGATACAGGTCCAGGTCTAGGGTCCCAGTCTGAGCTTATAGATACCTTAGCAGTTCTTTGGTTCTTCAGCCTAGAATATCTTTTTTCCCATTTGCACTTCTTTTTCGGGTGATTGCTCGAATCAAATAGGAGAAGGCATCAGTGATCCTCATTGCTTTTGCGTGGCCTCATAGGAATTGGTAGGTAGACCTGGTGGACATTTCACTCCTGCCACCTTGGGAGATTCCTTTGAGGAAGGACCTTCTCATTCAGGGTCCCTTCCATCACCCGAATCTAGTTTCTCTGCAGCTGACTGCTTGGAGATTGAATGCTTAATTTTATCTAAGCAAGGTTTTTCTGATTCGGTCATAGATACTTTAATTCAGGCAAGTAAGCCTGTACTAGGAAAATTTACCATAAGTTATGGCGTACATATCTTTATTGGTGTGAATCCAAGAGCTACTCATGGAGTAGAATAAGGATTCCCAGGATTTTGTTTTTTTCCAAGAAGGATTGGAGAAGGGGTTATCAGCAAGTTCCTTAAAGGGACTGATTTCTGCTTTATCTATTTTGTTACTCCTCGAGCGTCTGGCAGATGTTCCAGATGCACAATCTTTTTGTCAGGCTCTGACTAGAATCAGGCCTGTATTTATACCACTTGTTCCCCCTTGGTGTTTAAATTTAGTTCTTAGAATTTTTCAAGGGGTTCAGTTTGAACCTATGCATTCCATAGATATTAAGTTATTATCTTGGAAAGTTTTATTTCTGGTTGCTGTTTCCTCTGCTCGAAGAGTATCTGAGCTTTCGGCATTTCAATATGATTCTCCTTATCTTATTTCCATTCAGATAAGGTGGTGTTATGTACAAAATCTGGTTTTCTTCCTAAAGTTGTTTCACACAAGAGTATTAATCAGGAGATTGTTGTTCCTTCCTTGTGTCCTAAGCCTTCTTCTAAGAAGGAACGTCTGTTACATAATTTAGACGTAGTTCGTGCTTTAAAGTTCTACTTCCAAGCGACTAAGGATTTTTGACATTCGTCTTCTTTGTTTGTCATTTTTTTTAGGGAAACGTAGGGGTCAGAAAGCTATGGCTACCTCTCTTTCTTTTTGGCTGATGAGTATTATCCGTTTGACATATGAGACTGCTGGACAGCAGCATCCTGAACGAATTACGTCTCATTCCACTTGGACTGTGGCTTCCTCAAGGGCATCAAAAATGTGGCTTCTGTTGAACAGGTTTGCAAGGCTGCAACTTGGTCTTCTCTTCACACTTTTTCTAAATTTTACAAATTTTATACATTTGCCTCGGCTGAGGCTGTTTTTGGGAGGAAGGTTTTTCAAGCAGTGGTGCCTTCTGTTTAGGTTCTGTTTAGGTTCCCTGTCTTGTCCCTACCTTTTCATCCGTGTACTATAGCTTTGGTATTGCATCCCACTAGTAAGGATGAAATCCGTAGACTCATCGTGTCTTTAAAAAGAAAAGAAAATTTATGCTTACCTGATAAATTTGTTTCTTTTTAGACACGATGAGTCCCCGGCCCACCCTGTTCTATGAGACAGGTTACTAATTTTGTAAACTTCTGACACCTCTGCACCTTGGCTTTTCCTTTCTCTTCCTAACTTCGGTCGAATGACTGGAGTGGGAGGAAAGGGAGGAGCTATATATATACAGCTCTGCTGTGGTGCTCGTTGCCTCCTCCTGCTGACCAGGAGGCGTAATCCCACAAGTAAGGATGAAATCTGTGGACTCATCGTGTCTAAAAATAAACAAATTTATCAGGTAAGCATAAATTTTCTTTTTCGCTTGTATTTATCTTTACTGCGACCGTTTGCAATACTACCTTCCCTGCGGAAGAACGGTGTGTGGTAACTTGTTGATATTAAGGCATGGGAAGGCCCCTAAGTGAGAACTTTAATTGGCAAGTGTTTACAAAGTGGGGAACACGTGAGTGCAAACAAAGCACGAACCTTATCTCATGTAGTGAAGTCCATGATAAAAAAAAAGTTTAAAGAACTGGGAACAAAGTTTAATTAATCCAGTATTAAAGCATAAGTGATTGTAAAATCTTTTTGCAAAGATCTTCGACAGCAAAAGGAAAAAAAAAAAGAGGAAAAACATAATTTATGTAAGAACTTACCTGATAAATTAATTTATTTCATATTGGCAAGAGTCCATGAGCTAGTGACGTATGGGATATACAATCCTACCAGGAGGGGCAAAGTTTCCCAAACCTCCAAATGCCTATAAATACACCCCTCACCACACCCACAATTCAGTTTAATGAATAGCCAAGCAGAGGGGTGATAAAGAAAGGAGTAGAAAGCATCAACAAAAGAAATTTGGAAATAATTGTGCTTTATACAAAAAATCATAACCACCATAAAAAGGGTGGGCCTCATGGACTCTTGCCAATATGAAAGAAATTAATTTATAAGGTAAGTTCTTACATAAATTATGTTTTCTTTCATGTAATTGGCAAGAGTCCATGAGCTAGTGACGTATGGGATAGCAATACCCAAGATGTGGAACTCCACGCAAGAGTCACTAGAGAGGGAGGGATAAAAATAAAAACAGCCATTTTCCGCTGAAAAAAATTAATCCACAACCCAAAAAAAATAAGTTTATTCTCATAAATGAAAGAAAAAACTTAAATCAAAAGCAGAAGAATCAAACTGAAACAGCTGCCTGAAGAACTTTTCTTCCAAAAACTGCTTCTGAAGAAGCAAATACATCAAAACGGTAGAATTTAGTAAATGTATGCAAAGAGGACCAAGCTGTTGCTTTGCAAATCTGATCAACTGAATCTTCATTCTTAAAGGCCCATGAAGTGGAGACTGATCTAGTAGAATGAGCTGTAATTCTCTGAGGCAGGGCCTGACCCGACTCCAAATAAGCTTGATGAATCAAAAGTTTCAACCAAGAAGCCAAGGAAATAGGAGAAGCCTCCTGACCTTTCCTAGGACCAGAAAATAAAACAAATAAACTGGAAGTCTTCCTGAAATCTTTAGTAGCTTCCACATAATATTTCAAAGCTCTTACCACATCCAAAGAATGTAAGGATCTTTCCAAAGAATACTTAGGATTAGGACACAAGGAAGGGACAACAATTTCTCTATTAATGTTGTTAGAATTCACAACAAAAATCAGAAAAGGAGACTCACAAGAAAGAGCAGATAGCTCAGAAACTCTTCTAGCAGAAGATATAGCCAAAAGGAACAACACTTTCCAAGAAAGTAGTTTAATGTCCAAAGAATGCATAGGCTCAAATGGAGGAGCCTGTTAAGCCTTCAAAACCAAATTAAGACTCCAAGGAGGAGAAATTGATTTAATGACAGGCTTAATACGAACTAAAGCCTGTACAAAACAGTGAATGTCAGGAAGTATAGCAATCTTTCTGTGAAATAAAACAGAAAGAGCAGAGATTTGTCCCTTCAACGAACTTGCAGACAAACCCTTATCCAAACCATCCTTAAGAAACTGTAAAATTCTAGGAATTCTAAAAGAATGCCAAGAGAATTTATGAGAAGAACACCATGAAATGTAAGTCTTCCAAACTCTATAATAAATCCTTCTAGAGACAGATTTACGAGCTTGTAACATAGTATTAATCACTGAGTCAGAGAAACCTCTATGACTTAGTACTAAGCGTTCAATTTGAGATCCTGATGGAAAAATGGACCTTGAGACAGTAGGTCTAGCCTTAACGGAAGTGGCCAAGGCTGGCAACTGGACATCCAAACCAGATCCGCATACCCAAACCTGTGTGGCCATGCTGGAGCCACCAGCAACACAAATGATTGTTCCATGATGATTTTGGAGATCACTCTTGGAAGGAGAACTAGAGGCAGGAAAATTTAAGCATCCACTGCTTCCGCCTGAACATCCCTGGACCTGGACAGGTATCTGGGAAGTTTCTTGTTTAGATGAGAGGCCATGAGATCTATCTCTGGAAGACCCCCCACATTTGAACAATCTGAGAAAACACATCTGGATGGAGAGACCACTCCCCTGGATGTAAAGTCTGACAGCTGAGATAATCCGCCTCCCAATTGTCTACACCTGGGATATGCACTGCAGAGATTAGACAGGAGCTGGATTCCACCCAAGCAAGTATCCGAGATACTTCTTTCATAGCTTTTGGACTGTGAGTCCCACGCTGATGATTGACATATGCCACTGTTGTGATATTGTCTGTCTGAAAACAAATGAACGGTTCTCTCTTTAACAGAGGCCAAAACTGAAGAGTTCTGAGAACTGCACAGAGTTCTAAAATATTTATTGGTAATCTCGCCTCTTGAGATTTCCAAACCCCTTGTGCTGTCAGAGATACCCAAACAGCTCCCAACCTGAAAGACTCGCATCTGTTGTGATCACAGTCCAGGTTGGCCGAACAAAAGAAGCCCCTTGAACTAAACAATGGTGATCTATCCACCACGTTAGAGAGTGTCGTACATTGGGATTTAAGGATATTAATTGTGATATCTTTGTATAATCCCTGCACCATTGGTTCAGCATACAAAGCTGTAGAGGTCTCATGTGAAAACGAGCAAAGGGGATCGTGTCCGATGCTGCAGTCATGAGACCTTAAACTTCCATGCACATAGCCACTGAAGGGAATGACTGAGACTGAAGGTGCCGGCAGGCTGCAACCAATTTTAAACATCTCTTGTCTGTTAGAGACAGAGTCATGGACATTGAATCTATCTGGAAGCCTAAAAAGGTGACCCTTGTCTGAGGAATCAAGAAACTTTTTGGTAAATTTATCTTCCAACCATGTTTCCAAAGAAACAACACTAGTTGATTTGTGTGAGATTCTGCAAAACGTAAAGACTGAGCTAGTACCAAGATATCGTCCAAATAAGGAAACACCACAATACCCTGTTCTCTGATTACAGAGAGTAGGGCACCTAGAAATTTTGAAAAGATTATTGGAGCTGTTGCTAGGCCAAATGAAAGAGCAACAAATTGGCAATGCTTGTCTAGAAAAGAGAATCTCAGAAACTGATAATGTTCTGGATGAATTGGAATATGAAGGTATGCATCCTGCAAGTCTATTGTGGACATATAATGTCCTCGCTGAACAAAAGGCAGAATAGTCCTTATAGACACCATCTTGAAAGTTGGTACTCTTACATAATGATTCAAAATTTTCAGATCCAGAACTGGTCTGAATAAATTTTTCTTCTTTGGGACAATGAATAGATTTGAATAAAACCCCAAACCTTGTTCCTTAAAAGGAACTGGCATGATTACCCCTGAAGACTCCAGGTCTGAAACACACTTCAGGAAAGCCTGAGCTTTTACTGGATTTGCTGGGATACGTGTGAGAAAAAAATCTTACAGGAGGTCTTACTCTGAATCCTATTTGATACCCTTGAGAGACAATGCTCTGACTCCATTGATTTTGGACAGAATCTATCTAAATATCCTTGAAAAACCTTAATCTGCCCCCTACCAGCTGAGCTGGAATGAGGGCCGCACCTTCATGCGGACTTAGGGGCTAACTTTGGTTTCTTAAATGGCTTGGATTTATTCCAATTTGAGGAAGGCTTCCAATTGGAAACAGATTTCTTGGGGGAAGGATTACGTTTTTGTTCCTTATTTTGACGAAAGGAACGAAAACGGTTAGAAGCCTTAGATTTACCCTTAGGTTTTTTATCCTGAGGCAGAAAAAACATAATTTATGTAAGAACTTACCTGATAAATTCATTTCTTTCATATTAGCAAGAGCCCATGAGCTAGTGACGTATGGGATATACATTCCTACCAGGAGGGGTAAAGTTTCCCAAACCTCAAAATGCCTATAAATACACCCCTCACGACACCCACAAATCAGTTTAACGAATAGCCAAGAAGTGGGGTGATAAGAAAAAAGTGAGAAAGCATAAAAAATAAGGAATTGGAATAATTGTGCTTTATACAAAAAAATCATAACCACCATAAAAAGGGTGGGCCTCATGGACTCTTGCTAATATGAAAGAAATTAATTTATCAGGTAAGTTCTTACATAAATTATGTTTTCTTTCATGTAATTAGCAAGAGTCCATGAGCTAGTGACGTATGGGATAATGAATACCCAAGATGTGGAACTTCCACGCAAGAGTCACTAGAGAGGGAGGGATAAAAATAAAGACAGCCAATTCCGCTGAAAAACCATCCACACCCCAAAATAAAGTTTCAATCTTATAATGAAAAAAACTGAAATATAAGCAGAAGAATCAAACTGAAACAGCTGCCTGAAGTACTTTTCTACCAAAAACTGCTTCAGAAGAAGAAAACACATCAAAATGGTAGAATTTAGTAAAAGTATGCAAAGAAGACCAAGTTGCTGCTTTGCAAATCTGATCAACTGAAGCTTCATTCCTAAACGCCCAGGAAGTAGAAACTGACCTAGTAGAATGAACTGTAATCCTTTGAGGCAGAGTTTTACCCGACTCAACATAAGCATGATGAATCAAAGACTTTAACCAAGATGCCAAAGAAATGGCAGAAGCCTTCTGGCCTTTCCTGGTACCGGAAAAGATAACAAATAGACTAGAAGTCTTTCGGAAATCTTTAGTAGCTTCAACATAATATTTCAAAGCTCTAACTACATCCAAAGAATGCAACGATCTTTCCTTAGAATTCTTAGGATTAGGACACAATGAAGGAACCAAAATTTCTCTACTAATGTTGTTAGAATTCACAACCTTAGGTAAAAATTTAAATGAAGTTCGCAACACCGCCTTATCCTGATGAAAAATAAGAAAAGGAGACTCACAAGAAAGAGCAGATAATTCAGAAACTCTTCTAGCAGAAGACATGGCCAAAAGAAACAAAACTTTCCAAGAAAGTAATTTAATATCCAGCGAATGCATAGGTTCAAACGGAGGAGCTTGAAGAGCCCCCAAAACCAAATTCAAACTCCAAGGAGGAGAAATTGACTTAATGACAGGTTTTATACGAACCAAAGCCTGTACAAAACAATGAATATCAGGAAGATTAGCAATCTTTCTGTGAAACAACACAGAAAGAGCAGAAATTTGTCCTTTCAAGGAACTTGCAGACAAACCTTTATCCAGACCATCCTGAAGAAACTGTAAAATTCTAGGAATTCTAAAAGAATGCCAAGAAAAATGATGAGAAGAACACCAAGAAATGTAAGTCTTCCAGACTCGATAATATATCTTCCTAGACACAGATTTACGAGCCTGTAACATAGTATTAATTACGGAGTCAGAGAAACCTCTATGACTGAGAATCAAGTGTTCAATCTCCATACCTTCAAATTTAATGATTTGAGATCCTGATGATAAAAAGGACCTTGCGATAGAAGGTCTGGTCTTAACGGAAGAGTCCACGGTTGGCAAGTAGCCATCCGAACAAGATCTGCATACCAAAACCTGTGAGGCCATGCTGGAGCCACCAGCAGAACAAACGAACGCTCCTTTAGAATCTTGGAAATCACTCTTGGAAGAAGAACTAGAGGCGGAAAGATATAGGCAGGATGATACTTCCAAGGAAGTGACAATGCATCCACTGCTTCCGCCTGAGGATCCCTGGATCTGTACAGATACCTGGGAAGCTTCTTGTTTAGATGAGAAGCCATCAGATCTATTTCTGGAAGTCCCCAGATTTGAACAATCTGAAGAAACACCTCTGGGTGAAGAGACCATTCGCCCGGATATAAAGTCTGGCGACTGAGATAATCCGCTTCCCAATTGTCTATACCTGGGATGTGAACCGCAGAAATTAGACAGGAGCTGGATTCCGCCCATGCAAGTATTCGAGATACTTCTTTCATAGCCAGAGGACTGTGAGTCCCTCCTTGATGATTGACATATGCCACGGTTGTGACATTGTCCGTTTGAAAACAAATGAACGACTCTCTCTTTAGAAGCGGCCACGACTGAAGAGCTCTGAAAATCGCACGGAGTTCCAAAATGTTGATTGGTAATCTCGCCTCCTGAGATTCCCAAACCCCCTGCGCTGTCAGAGACCCCCATACAGCTCCCCAACCTGTCAGACTTGCATCTGTTGAGATCACAGTCCAGGTCGGAAGAACAAAAGAGGCCCCCTGAACTAAACGATGGTGGTCTGTCCACCACGTCAGAGAGTGTCGTACAATCGGTTTTAAAGATATTAATTGTGATATCTTTGTATAATCCCTGCACCACTGGTTCAGCATACAAAGCTGAAGAGGTCGCATGTGAAAACGAGCAAAGGGGATCGCGTCCGATGCAGCAGTCATAAGACCTAGAATTTCCATGCATAAGGCTACCGAAGGGAATGATTGAGACTGAAGGTTTCGACAAGCTGAAACCAATTTCAGATGTCTCTTGTCCGTCAAAGACAGAGTCATGGACACTGAATCTATCTGGAAACCTAAAAAGGTTACCCTTGTCTGAGGAATCAATGAACTCTTTGGTAAATTGATCCTCCAACCATGTTCTTGAAGAAACGATACAAGTCGATTCGTATGAGATTCTGCTAAATGTGAAGACTGAGCAAGTACCAAGATATCGTCCAAATAAGGAAATACCACAATACCCTGTTCTCTGATTACAGATAGCAGGGCACCGAGAACCTTTGTAAAAATCCTTGGAGCTGTTGCTAGGCCAAACGGCAGAGCCACAAACTGGTAATGCTTGTCTAGAAAAGAGAATCTCAGAAACTGAAAATGATCTGGATGAATCGGAATGTGCAGATATGCATCCTGTAAATCTATTGTGGACATATAATGCCCTTGTTGAACAAAAGGCAGAATAGTCCTTATAGTTACCATTTTGAATGTTGGTATTCTTACATAACGATTCAATATTTTTAAATCCAGAACTGGTCTGAAGGAATTCTTTGGTACAATGAATAGAATTGAGTAAAACCCCAGACCCTGTTCCAGAACTGGAACCGGCACAATTACTCCAGCCAACTCTAGATCTGAAACACATTTCAGAAACGCTTGAGCCTTCACTGGATTTATTGGAACGCGAGAAAGAAAAAATCTTCTTGCAGGAGGCCTTATCTTGAAACCTATTCTGTACCCTTGTGAAACAATGTTCTGAATCCAAAGACTGTGAATCGAATTGATCCAAATTTCTTTGAAAAATCGTAATCTGCCCCCTACCAGCTGGGCTGGAATGAGGGCCGCACCTTCATGTGGACTTGGGAGCTGGCTTTGGCTTTCTAAAAGGCTTGGATTTATTCCAGACTGGAGATGGTTTCCAAACAGAAACCGTTCCTGTAGAGGAAGGATCAGGCTTTTGTTCCTTATTCTGACGAAAGGAACGAAAACGATTAGCAGCCCTATATTTACCTTTAGATTTTTTATCCTGTGGTAAAAAAGTTCCTTTCCCCCCAGTAACAGTTGAAATAATAGAATCCAACTGTGAACCAAACAATTTATTACCTTGGAAAGAAAGGGAAAGCAAAGTAGACTTAGAAGACATATCGGCATTCCAAGTTTTAAGCCATAAAGCTCTTCTAGCTAAAATAGCTAAAGACATATACCTGATATCAACTCTAATGATATCAAAGATGGCATCACAAATAAAGTTATTAGCATGTTGAAGAAGATTAACAATGCTATGAGAATTATGATCTGTTACTTGTTGTGCTAAAGCCTCCAACCAGAAAGTTGAAGCTGCAGCAACATCCGCCAAAGATATAGCAGGCCTAAGAAGATTACCTGAACATAAATAAGCTTTCCTTAGAAAGGATTCAATTTTCCTATCTAGAGGATCCTTAAAAGAAGTACTATCTGCCGTAGGAATAGTAGTACGTTTAGCAAGAGTAGAGATAGCCCCATCAACTTTAGGGATTTTGTCCCAAAATTCTAATCTGTCAGATGGCACAGGATACAATTTCTTAAACCTTTTAGAAGGAGTAAAAGAATTACCCAGATTATTCCATTCCCTGGAAATTACTTCAGAAATAGCATCAGGGATGGGAAAAACTTCCCGGAATAACTACAGGAGGTTTAAAAACCGTATTTAAACGTTTAGATTTAGTATCAAGAGGAGATTCCTCTATTTCTAATGCAATTAAGACTTCTTTAAGTAAAGAACGAATAAATTCCATTTTAAATAAATATGAAGATTTATCAGTGTCAATTTCTGAAACAGAATCCTCTGAACCAGAGAAATCATCATCAGAAACAGAATCAGAATGATGATGTTCATATAAAAATTCATCTGATAAATGAGAAGTTTTAAAAGACTTTTTACGTTTACTGGAAGGAGGAATAACAGACATAGCCTTCCTAATAGATTTAGAAACAAAATCTCTTATGTTAACAGGAACACCCTGAGTATTAGATGTTGATGGAACAGCAACAGGTAATGGAACATTACTAAAGGAAATATTATCTGCATTAGCAAGTTTATCATGACATTCATCACAAACAACAGCCGGAGGAACAGTTACCACAAGTTTTCAACAAATGCACTTAACTTTGGTAGATCCAGCATCAGGCAGCGAATTTCCAGAAGTAGCTTCTGATCCAGGGTCAATCTGAGACATCTTGCAATATGTAATAGAAAAAACAACATATAAAGCAAAATTTATCAAATTCCTTAAATGACAGTTTCAGGAATTGGAAAAAATGCCAATGAACAAGCTTCCAGCAACCAGAAGCAAATAAACAATGAGATTTAAATAATGTGGAGACAATAATGACGCCCAAATTATTTGGCGCCTAAATGCTTTGGCGCCAATGACGCCACATCCGGCGACGCCGACATCTTTGGTGCAAAAACGTCAAAAAAATTACGCACATACAAACAACTTCCGGTGACAAGTATGACGCCGGAAATGACTAAGAAATTTTTTTGCGCCAAAAGAGTCCGCGCCAAGAATGACGCAATAAAATGAAGCATTTTCAGCCCCCGCGAGCCTAACAGCCCACAGGAAAAAAGTCAAATTTTAAGGTAAGAAAAATTTATTATTCAAATGCATTATCCCAAATAATGAAACTGACTGTCTGAAATAAGGAATATTGAACATCCTGAATCAAGGCAAATAAATGTTTAAACACATATATTTAGAACTTTATATAAAAGTGCCCAACCATAGCTTAGAGTGTCACAGAAAATAAGACTTACTTACCCCAGGACACTCATCTACATGTAGTAGAAAGCCAAACCAGTACTGAAACGAGAATCAGTAGAGGTAATGGTATATATAAGAGTATATCGTCGATCTGAAAAGAGAGGTAAGAGATGAATCTCTACGACCGATAACAGAGAACCTATGAAATAGATCCCGTAGAAGGAGATCATTGAATTCAAATAGGCAATACTCTCTTCACATCCCTCTGACATTCACTGCACTCTGAGAGGAAAACCGGGCTCCAGCCTGCTGCGAAGCGCATATCAACGTAGAATCTAGCACAAACTTACTTCACCACCTCCATGGGAGGCAAAGTTTGTAAAACTGATTTGTGGGTGTGGTGAGGGGTGTATTTATAGGCATTTTGAGGTTTGGGTAACTTTGCCCCTCCTGGTAGGAATGTATATCCCATACGTCACTAGCTCATGGACTCTTGCTAATTACATGAAAGAAACATAATTTATGTAAGAACTTACCTGATAAATTAATTTCTTTCATATTGGCAAGAGTCCATGAGCTAGTGATATATGGGATATACAATCCTACCAGGAGGATCAAAGTTTCCCAAACCTCAAAATGCCTATAAATACACCCCTCACCACACCCACAATTCAGTTTAACGAATAGCCAAGCAGTGGGGTGATAAAGAAAGGAGTAGAAAGCATCAACAAAGGAAATTTAGAAATAATTGTGCTTTACACAAAAAATCATAACCACCATAAAAAGGATGGGCCTCATGAACTCTTGCCAATATGAAAGAAATTAATTTATCAGGTAAGTTCTTACATAAATTATGTTTTCTTTCATGTAATTGGCAAGAGTCCATGAGCTAGTGACATATGGGATATCAATACCCAAGATGTGGATCTCCACTCAAGAGTCACTAGAGAGGGAGGGAATAAAATAAACAGCCATAATCTGCTGAAAAAAATTAATTCACAACCCAAAAATATAAGTTTATTTCATTTGAAAGAAAAAAAACTTAAATCAAAAGCAGAAGAATCAAACTGAAACAGCTGCCTGAAGATCTTTTCTACCAAAAACTGCTTCCGAAGAAGCAAATACATCAAAACGGTAGAATTTACTAAATGTATGCAAAGAGGACCAAGTTGCCGCTTTGCAAATCTGATCAACTGAAGCTTCATTCTTAAAAGCCCATGAAGTGGAGACTGATCTAGTAGAATGAGCTGTAATTCTCTGAGGCGGGGCCTGACCCGACTCAAAATAAGCTTGATGAATCAAAAGTTTCAACCAAGAAGCCAAGGAAATAGCAGAAGCCTTCTGACCTTTCCTAGGACCAGAAAATAAAACAGTCTTCCTGAAATCTTTAGTAGCTTCCACATAATATTTAAAAGCTCTTACTACATCCAAAGAATGTAAGGAACTTTCCAAAGAATTCTTAGGATTAGGACACAAGGAAGGGACAACAATTTCTCTACTAATGTTGTTTGAATTCACAACCTTAGGTAAAAATTAAGAAGAAGTCTGCAAAACTATCTTATCCTGATGAAAAAATCAGAAAAGGAGACTCACAAGAAAGAGCAGATAACTCAGAAACTCTTCTAGCAGAAGAGATAGCCAAAAGGAACAACACTTTCCAAGAAAGTAGTTAAATGTCCAAAAAAATGCATAGGTTCAAATAGAAGAACCTGTAAAGCCGTCAGAACCAAAATAAGACTCCAAGGAGGAGAAATTGATTAAATAACAGGCTTAATAAGAACTAAAGCCTGTACAAAACAGTGTATATCAGGAAGTATAGCAACCTTTCTGTGAAATAAAACAGAAAGAGCGGAGATTTGTCCTTTCAAGGAACTTGCAGACAAACCCTTATCCAAACCATCCTGAAGAAATTGTAAAATTCTAGGAATTCTAAAAGAATGCCAAGAGAATTTATGAGAAGAACACCATGAAATGTAAGTCTTCCAAACACTATAATAAATCTTTCTAGAGACCGATTTACGAGCTTGTAACATAGTATTAGTCACTGAGTCAGAGAAACCTCTATGACTTAGAACTAAGCTTTCAATTTCCATACCTTCAAATTTAATGATTTGAGATCCTGATGGAAAAACGGACCTTGAGATAGTAGGTCTGGCCGAACGGAAATGGCCAAAGCGGGCAACTGGACATCCAAACCAGATCCACATACCAAAACCTGTGTGGCCATGCTGGAGCCACCAGCAACACAAATGAAACACAAAGGAAAAGTAGAGGCGGGAAAATGTAAGCAGGATGATAACACCAAGGAAGTGTCAGCGCATCCCCTGCTTCCGCCTGAACATCCCTGGACCTGGACAGGTATCTGGGAAGTTTCTTGTTTAGATGAGAGGCCATGAGATCTATCTCTGGAAGACCCCACAACTGAACAATCTAAGAAATCACATCTGGATGGAGAGACCACTCCCCTGGATGTAAAGTCTGACAGCTGAGATAATCCGCCTCCCAATTGTCTACACCTGGGATATGCACCACAGAGATTAGACAGGAGCTGGATTCCGCCCAAGCAAGTATCCGAGATACTTCTTTCATAGCTTGTGAACTGTGAGTCCTACCCTGATGATTGACATATGCCACTGTTGTGATATTGTCTGTCTGAAAACAAATGAACGGTTCTCTCTTTAACAGAGGCCAAAACTGAAGAGCTCTGAGTTCTAAAATATTTATTGGTAATCTCGCCTCTTGAGATTTCCAAACCCCTTGTGCTGTCAGAGATACCCAAACAGCTCCCCAACCTGAAAGACTCGCATCTGTTGTAATCACAGTCCAGGTTGGCTGAACAAAAGAAGCCCCTTGAACTAAACGATGGTGATCTATCCACCATGTCAGAGAGTGTCGTACATTGATTCAGCATACAAAGCTGTAGAGGTCTCATGTGAAAATGAGCAAAGGGGATCGCGTCCGATGCTGCAGTCATGAGACCTAAAATTTCCATGCACATAGCCACTGAAGGGAATGACTGAGTCTGAAGGTGCCGGCATGATGCAACCAATTTTAAACGTCTCTTGTCTGTTAGAGACAGAGTCATGGACACTGAATCTATCTGGAAGCCTAAAAAGGTGACCCTTGTCTGAGGAATCAAGAAACTTTTGGTAAATTGATCCTCCAACCATGTTTCCAAAGAAACAACACTAGTTGATTTGTGTGAGATTCTGCAGTACGCAAAGACTGAGCTAGTACCAAGATATCATCCAAATAAGGAAGCACCGCAATACCCTGTTCTCTGATTACAGAGAGTAGGGCACCCAGAACCTTTGAAAAGATTCTTGGAGCTGTTGCTAGGCCAAATGGAAGAGCAACAAATTGGTAATGCTTGTTTAGAAAAGAGAATCTCAGAAACTGATAATGTTCTGGATGAATCGGAATATGAAGGTATGCATCCTGCAAGTCTATTGTGGACATATAATGTCCTTGCTGAACAAAGGCAGAATAGTCCTTATAGTCACCGTCTTGAAAGTTGGTACTCTTACATAACGATTCAAAATTTTTCAGATCCAGAACTGGTCTGAATAAATTTTCCTTCTTTGGTACAATGAATAGATTTGAATAAAACCCCAAACCTTGTTCCTGAGGAGGAACTGGCATGATTACCCATGAAGACTCCAGGTCTGAAACACACTTCAGAAAAGCCTGAGCTTTTACTGGATTTACTGGGATATGTGAGAGAAAAAATCTTCTCACAGGAGGTCTTACTCTGAATCCTATTCGATACCCTTGAGAGACAATGCTCTGAATCCATTGATTTTGGACAGATTTTATCCAAATATCTTTGAAAAACCTTAATCTGCCCCCTACCAGCTGAGCTGGAATGAGGGCCGCACCTTCATGCGGACTTAGGGGCTGACTTTGGTTTCCTAAATGGCTTGGATTTATTCCAACTTGAGGAAGGCTTCCAATTGGAAGCAGACTCCTTGGGGGAAGATTGATTTTTTGTTCCTTATTCTGACGAAAGGAACGAAAATGGTTAGAAACCTTAGAAGGATAACTACGTGGCGCTTATCTTAATTTAACCCCTATACCCAAACAGCTCCCCAACCTGAAAGACTCGCATCTGTTGTAATCACAGTCCAGGTTGGCTGAACAAAAGAAGCCCCTTGAACTAAACGATGGTGATCTATCCACCATGTCAGAGAGTGTCGTACATTGATTCAGCATACAAAGCTGTAGAGGTCTCATGTGAAAATGAGCAAAGGGGATCGCGTCCGATGCTGCAGTCATGAGACCTAAAATTTCCATGCACATAGCCACTGAAGGGAATGACTGAGTCTGAAGGTGCCGGCATGATGCAACCAATTTTAAACGTCTCTTGTCTGTTAGAGACAGAGTCATGGACACTGAATCTATCTGGAAGCCTAAAAAGGTGACCCTTGTCTGAGGAATCAAGAAACTTTTGGTAAATTGATCCTCCAACCATGTTTCCAAAGAAACAACACTAGTTGATTTGTGTGAGATTCTGCAGTACGCAAAGACTGAGCTAGTACCAAGATATCATCCAAATAAGGAAACACCGCAATACCCTGTTCTCTGATTACAGAGAGTAGGGCACCCAGAACCTTTGAAAAGATTCTTGGAGCTGTTGCTAGGCCAAATGGAAGAGCAACAAATTGGTAATGCTTGTTTAGAAAAGAGAATCTCAGAAACTGATAATGTTCTGGATGAATCGGAATATGAAGGTATGCATCCTGCAAGTCTATTGTGGACATATAATGTCCTTGCTGAACAAAGGCAGAATAGTCCTTATAGTCACCGTCTTGAAAGTTGGTACTCTTACATAACGATTCAAAATTTTTCAGATCCAGAACTGGTCTGAATAAATTTTCCTTCTTTGGTACAATGAATAGATTTGAATAAAACCCCAAACCTTGTTCCTGAGGAGGAACTGGCATGATTACCCATGAAGACTCCAGGTCTGAAACACACTTCAGAAAAGCCTGAGCTTTTACTGGATTTACTGGGATATGTGAGAGAAAAAATCTTCTCACAGGAGGTCTTACTCTGAATCCTATTCGATACCCTTGAGAGACAATGCTCTGAATCCATTGATTTTGGACAGATTTTATCCAAATATCTTTGAAAAACCTTAATCTGCCCCCTACCAGCTGAGCTGGAATGAGGGCCGCACCTTCATGCGGACTTAGGGGCTGACTTTGGTTTCCTAAATGGCTTGGATTTATTCCAACTTGAGGAAGGCTTCCAATTGGAAGCAGACTCCTTGGGGGAAGATTGATTTTTTGTTCCTTATTCTGACGAAAGGAACGAAAATGGTTAGAAACCTTAGAAGGATAACTACGTGGCGCTTATCTTAATTTAACCCCTATACCCAAACAGCTCCCCAACCTGAAAGACTCGCATCTGTTGTAATCACAGTCCAGGTTGGCTGAACAAAAGAAGCCCCTTGAACTAAACGATGGTGATCTATCCACCATGTCAGAGAGTGTCGTACATTGATTCAGCATACAAAGCTGTAGAGGTCTCATGTGAAAATGAGCAAAGGGGATCGCGTCCGATGCTGCAGTCATGAGACCTAAAATTTCCATGCACATAGCCACTGAAGGGAATGACTGAGTCTGAAGGTGCCGGCATGATGCAACCAATTTTAAACGTCTCTTGTCTGTTAGAGACAGAGTCATGGACACTGAATCTATCTGGAAGCCTAAAAAGGTGACCCTTGTCTGAGGAATCAAGAAACTTTTGGTAAATTGATCCTCCAACCATGTTTCCAAAGAAACAACACTAGTTGATTTGTGTGAGATTCTGCAGTACGCAAAGACTGAGCTAGTACCAAGATATCATCCAAATAAGGAAACACCGCAATACCCTGTTCTCTGATTACAGAGAGTAGGGCACCCAGAACCTTTGAAAAGATTCTTGGAGCTGTTGCTAGGCCAAATGGAAGAGCAACAAATTGGTAATGCTTGTTTAGAAAAGAGAATCTCAGAAACTGATAATGTTCTGGATGAATCGGAATATGAAGGTATGCATCCTGCAAGTCTATTGTGGACATATAATGTCCTTGCTGAACAAAGGCAGAATAGTCCTTATAGTCACCGTCTTGAAAGTTGGTACTCTTACATAACAATTCAAAATTTTTCAGATCCAGAACTGGTCTGAATAAATTTTCCTTCTTTGGTACAATGAATAGATTTGAATAAAACCCCAAACCTTGTTCCTGAGGAGGAACTGGCATGATTACCCATGAAGACTCCAGGTCTGAAACACACTTCAGAAAAGCCTGAGCTTTTACTGGATTTACTGGGATATGTGAGAGAAAAAATCTTCTCACAGGAGGTCTTACTCTGAATCCTATTCGATACCCTTGAGAGACAATGCTCTGAATCCATTGATTTTGGACAGATTTTATCCAAATATCTTTGAAAAACCTTAATCTGCCCCCTACCAGCTGAGCTGGAATGAGGGCCGCACCTTCATGCGGACTTAGGGGCTGACTTTGGTTTCCTAAATGGCTTGGATTTATTCCAACTTGAGGAAGGCTTCCAATTGGAAGCAGACTCCTTGGGGGAAGATTGATTTTTTGTTCCTTATTCTGACGAAAGGAACGAAAATGGTTAGAAACCTTAGAAGGATAACTACGTGGCGCTTATCTTAATTTAACCCCTATACCCAAACAGCTCCCCAACCTGAAAGACTCGCATCTGTTGTAATCACAGTCCAGGTTGGCTGAACAAAAGAAGCCCCTTGAACTAAACGATGGTGATCTATCCACCATGTCAGAGAGTGTCGTACATTGATTCAGCATACAAAGCTGTAGAGGTCTCATGTGAAAATGAGCAAAGGGGATCGCGTCCGATGCTGCAGTCATGAGACCTAAAATTTCCATGCACATAGCCACTGAAGGGAATGACTGAGTCTGAAGGTGCCGGCATGATGCAACCAATTTTAAACGTCTCTTGTCTGTTAGAGACAGAGTCATGGACACTGAATCTATCTGGAAGCCTAAAAAGGTGACCCTTGTCTGAGGAATCAAGAAACTTTTGGTAAATTGATCCTCCAACCATGTTTCCAAAGAAACAACACTAGTTGATTTGTGTGAGATTCTGCAGTACGCAAAGACTGAGCTAGTACCAAGATATCATCCAAATAAGGAAACACCGCAATACCCTGTTCTCTGATTACAGAGAGTAGGGCACCCAGAACCTTTGAAAAGATTCTTGGAGCTGTTGCTAGGCCAAATGGAAGAGCAACAAATTGGTAATGCTTGTTTAGAAAAGAGAATCTCAGAAACTGATAATGTTCTGGATGAATCGGAATATGAAGGTATGCATCCTGCAAGTCTATTGTGGACATATAATGTCCTTGCTGAACAAAGGCAGAATAGTCCTTATAGTCACCGTCTTGAAAGTTGGTACTCTTACATAACGATTCAAAATTTTTCAGATCCAGAACTGGTCTGAATAAATTTTCCTTCTTTGGTACAATGAATAGATTTGAATAAAACCCCAAACCTTGTTCCTGAGGAGGAACTGGCATGATTACCCATGAAGACTCCAGGTCTGAAACACACTTCAGAAAAGCCTGAGCTTTTACTGGATTTACTGGGATATGTGAGAGAAAAAATCTTCTCACAGGAGGTCTTACTCTGAATCCTATTCGATACCCTTGAGAGACAATGCTCTGAATCCATTGATTTTGGACAGATTTTATCCAAATATCTTTGAAAAACCTTAATCTGCCCCCTACCAGCTGAGCTGGAATGAGGGCCGCACCTTCATGCGGACTTAGGGGCTGACTTTGGTTTCCTAAATGGCTTGGATTTATTCCAACTTGAGGAAGGCTTCCAATTGGAAGCAGACTCCTTGGGGGAAGATTGATTTTTTGTTCCTTATTCTGACGAAAGGAACGAAAATGGTTAGAAACCTTAGATTTACCTTTTAGGTTTTTAATCCTGAGGCAGAAAAACTCCCTTCCCCTAGTGACAGTTGAAATAATAGAATCCAACTGAGAACCAAATTAATTATTACCTTGGAAAGAATGAGATAGTAAACTAGATTTAGATGTCATATCAGCATTCTAAGATTTAAGCCACAAAGCTCTTCTAGCTAAAATAGCTAAAGACATGGATCTAACATCAATTTTGAACAATATCAAAGATTGCATCACAATAAAATGATTAGCATATTGCAATCGTCAAATAATGCTAGATAAGTCAGAATCCAATTCCTGTGGGCGCTAAATTCTCCAACCAGAAAGTTGATGCAGCCGCAGCATCAGCCAAAGAAATTGCAGGTCTGAGAAGATGACCTGAATATAAATAGGCCTTCCTTAGATAAGATTCAAGCTTCCTATCTAAAGGATCCTTAAAAGGAAGTATTATCTTCCATAGGAATAGTGGTACGTTTAGCAAGAGTAGAAATAGCCCCATCAACTTTGGGGATTTTTTCCCAAAACTCTATAGATTTTGCTGGCAAAGGATACAATTTTTTAAACCTTGAAGAAGGAATAAAAGAAGTACCTGGCTTATTCCATTCCCTAGATATCATATCAGAAATAGCCTCAGGAATAGGAAAAACCCCTGGAGAAACCACAGGAGGTTTAAAAACAGCATTTAAACGTTTATTAGACTGAACGTCAAGAGGACTGGTTACCTCAATATCCAAAATAATTAACACTTCTTTTAATAAAGAACGCATATACTCTATTTAAAATAAATAAGTAGATTTGTCAGTGTCAATGTCTGAGGAAGGATCTTCTGTATCAGATAGATCCTCATCAAAAGAGGATAAATTATGTTGTTGGTCATTTGAAATTTCATCAAGCAAATGAGACATTTTAAAAGACCTTTACATTTATTAGAAGGTGGAAATGCAGACAAAACCTTCAAAAATAGAATCAGAAAACAAATTCTTTAAAATTTACAGGTATATCATGAACATTAGAAGTTGAAGGAACTACAACTGGCAATGTGCTATTACTGATGGATACACTAACTGCATGTAAAAGTTTTATCATGACAACTATTACAAATGACATTCAGCGAAATAATTTCAGTAATTTTACAACAAATGCACTTAGCTTTGGTAGGACCGATGTCAGGCAGCAATGTTCCAGCAGAAACTTCTGAGGCAGGATCAGATAAAGACATCTTGCAAAATGTAAGAGAAAAAACAACATAAAAAGCAAAATGATCTATTTCCTTATATGACAGTTTCAGGAATGGGAAAAAAAGCAAATAGCATAGGCCTCTGATAGAGAAAAAAATCAAGAGGCAAACATCAATGGGTATTGAAATAATGAAAAAGAATGGCGCCAAGTATGACGCACAACGTAACGTAAACTTTTTGGCGCCAAAAATAACCGGAAATGACACACTCGCGTCACTAATGACGCAACTGTGTGAAAGGTCTCTGCGTCAAGTATGACGCCAGAAATTACGCAGTTGCGTCATAGACGTATTTTTCCGCGCCAAAAATATTTTCGCGCCAAGAATGACGCAATAAAGTTTAGCATTTGACGCACCCACGGGCCTAATGCCACCCGCAATTTGCAAGAAGTAGTCCATTGAAAAAAGACTAAACCCCAGGTAAGAAAATTTTTTCTATAAAAGATGTTTATATTACCCAAATATTAAACTGACAGTCTGCAGAAGGAAATACATGAACCTGACTAATGGCAAATATAAGTACAATACAAATATTTAGAACTTTATATAAATGCATAAAGGCCAAACCATAGCTGAGGTATCTTAAGTAATAAAAAACATACTTGCCAAAAGACACCCATCCACATATAGCAGATAGCCAAACCAGTACAGAAACAGTTATCTGTAGAGGTAATGGTAATTTGAGAGTATATCATCGATCTGAAAAGGGAGGTAGGAGATGAATCTCTACGACCGATAACAGAGAACCCATGAAATAGACCCCCGTTAGGGAAATCATCGTATTCAATAAGTGTTACTCCCTTCACGTCCCTCTGACATTCGCTGTACTCTGAGAGGAATCGGGCTTTAACAATGCTGAGAAGCGCATATCAATGTAGAAATCTTAGCACAAACTTACTTCACCACCTCCATAGGAGGCAAAGTTTGTAAAACTGAATTGTGGGTATGGTGAGGGGTGTATTTATAGGCATTTTGAGGTTTTGGAGACTTTGCCCCTCCTGGTAGGATTGCATATCCCATACGTCACTAGCTCATAGCCTCTTGCCAATTACATGAAAGAAAAAAAAATGCAGATCTGTGCTGCGACTTATATTCAGGGAGGTGCTATAAATAACCCAATCTTTCCGCTAAATAACACAATGTTAAACTCTGCAATAAAGGTTTGTTTTGAATCAGAGGGGGCAGGGTCTTTTCTACGCCTTGTTCAAAATACTAATATATACCACTTCAAGGGAGTGGTCTCTTTGAACTTTCCTTACCTTAATGAACTAAAGGAAGAGCTATATGTTATGTTTTTGGTATGAACACTCTTAAAAGTCAATAACCATAAAGGCTAATAACAATCAAGCCAATAAATTGGGATACAAGAAACCAGTAAAATACGTGCAAGTAATGAAAGTTTTGAATGGATAAATATTTGAAACCTCAGAAAATGTCACCAAAACAGAAAATGGGGGATAGAAAACCCTCTAAGAACATAAATATCTCTGGCTCATCAATATTGGAGGATAAAGGAGAAGAAACTATTGAGGCTAATATCATCACTAGTCAAGTCTCAGAACTAATATTCCCTAAAATGGAAGAGATAAATATAAAGCTGGCCTCAATAATGGAGGAGTTGAAGCATCAAAATGAGAGACAGAAATGGAGCAAAGAATTGTGCACTTTGAAGATAATTTAAATATCCATGACTCCAAAGTTAATCTATTATTAAAACAAAATAGTAGATTAGAGGCTAAAGTCGAAAAATTGGAAGATAGAAGTAGGCGGAATAATTTAAGGATAATTGGCCTTACTGAAGAGGTAAAACCAGAAAATATGATCCACTTTGAAATAATTTTGCCATGATTACTGGAATTGGAAGGATGAGGTGCCAGATTCTTGGTGGAGAGAGCCCACCGGTGGGCCGAATTACAGAACCATCTGAGATAAGATCAGCCAGACCCAGAGTGGTTGTGATGAAATACCTATGTTTTCAAAGCAAATGGGCTATTTTGAGAGCCTATAGAAAGAAGAGTTCTGATTTTTCAAGATTTCTCCTATGAGACTGCGAGTAAAAGGAAACGGTTTTCACCTATCTGTACTCGCTTGGTGAAGGAAGGGAACATTTTTTCCTTAATATACCCGGCTAAATTAAAAATTAGATCTGGGAATTACTTTTTTGTTTTTGAATCCCCCGATCAGGCACAAAGATTTTTGGACAGAGACATAGTAGTTAATTAACCTTTTGTTAGTGGTGTCTCCCTTTTGAGGGAGAGGGAAAATTGTTTTCTTATTTATTTATTTTTATTTTTATTATTTTTTCCCTCCTAGTGGTGTGTTGGCAATATAGGATGACAATGTTGTCTAACATCTGTTTGTATATACATGGAATAGGCTGTCAAAGTCTGCTTATAACAAATTAAATATGTCATGATGCTAGGGGGGAGTCAAGGTTAAGGTGAGAATTTATGCAATCAAATTTAAAACTTAAGTTTTTAGGATTAAAGATTTGAATACATTTAATAGGGAATGAGACTCCGTAGCAGCAGTAAATCTACCCCGATTAGTGTATATTTGGGATGTGACTTTCAAGCTCCTATAAAGTTGGATTGTTAAAATGATATTAATAGGGCTGGACAGGGGGCGATTAGGTTTTAAAGAGAATATACTTGCTACCATAGTATGGACATTATATAAGGTAGTTGATATTGCCCTAAACTTAAGTTAATCCTTCCAAAACTACTTCATATAGATCATGCAGTATTTGTAATGGGTAGAACCCCAGAATTAAATATAAGCAAGATCCTTAAAGTGATATGCAAATATAGTGGTCCTAGATGGGGAGAAAATAGCTCGGCTCTGTCGGAGGCCTTCCTGCTATCCTTGGATGCAGAGAAGGCCTTTGACAGAGTGGAGTGGGATTTTAAGACTAAAACACTGGCAAAATGTGGTTTTAGTGGCAAATTTCTGGGGTTAATAGCAAACGTATATTCAGATTTGAATGCTTCAGTTTTGGTCAATAACCATCTTTCACCTGCTTTTTCCTTAAATAGAGGAACTAGACAGGGATGTCCTATGTCCCCGTTGCTTTTTGACTTAATATTGGAACCATTGGCTATTTCTCTTAGATGTCTTTTGGAGGGGTCAAAGATAGGTAAAGAGATTTTTAAAATCTCGCTTTTGCGGATGACTTACTTATGTGTGTCTCTTCCCCAGAAAAACATATAAAGGGAATAATAGAACTATTGGATGTTTATGGGGCAGTTTCTGGCTACAAAATTAATTATTCTAAATCTAAAATCTTGTGGTTAAAGATACCAGTAGATAATCAAACCTATCCATTTATAGAAACTCAAGAACTAAAATACTTGGGAAACTTTTTATCAGCAAATCCAACTAAATGGTATAACTTAAACATCCTTCCATCACTCCACCAAAATGCAGAAAGATTAAAGCATTAGATTAATATGCCACTGTCATTAATGGGCAGGGTTGCAGCATTCAAAAAGTTTATTTTACCAAGAATTCTTTATCCAATTAGAATGTTACCTCTGATGATTAAACCAACAGATTTGTGCAAATTTTTGAAAGATCTACGGCACTTCCTTCGGCAAGGAAAGAAGCCGAGGATTAGATTACAAAAACTATACCTTCCAGTAGTTAAAGGGGACCTGGCTTTACCCAACTTAAAAAGCTATAATTATGCATCATTAATTAGATATCCATTAGACTGGCTAACATATAATCTTTCTAACTGTAAAATGGATGAAGCTGTCTGTGCTCCCTTATCTTTACCATTTATCTTACATGTGACAAATAAGTAACTCTGTAATAAAATTCGAAGGCACCCCCTCTATAAAGATATTTTACGGGCCTGGAGAGGGGCAATGAAATTGATGGGCCATAGATTTTTGATTTCTAAACAATTGCCTTTCTTGGGCAATCCCAGATTTATTCCAGGGCTAAGTTATAAGGTGTTTCACCGATGGAGGGCTAAGAAAATTGTATATATAAATCAGCTTATTAATCCCCTGACCTTATGTCTATATAACTTCAAGGAATTCCAGGGAAAATATGAGGTGCCAGCTTCCAATAAGTTTTTTTTTTTCAGGCGAAACATTACTTGCTTCAAATGCTAAGTAGAGAACCAAGTATTGTCCAAACACATTTGATTCTAGATTGCCCAAGGATTAAAAAAGGCTTACTATCTCTTTTGTATGGTATTTTGCAGACCCCAATGGTAGAAAGCTCTGTTAGAGAATACATCAATAAATAGATGGGGTAGATATAATCTTAATGTAAGTCTGGACATCCCAAGTAGTCAAAAGAACTACGAAACCGGCCAAATTTAGAAAATCACATTTTAGACTTGTTCACCAGGATTATATTACCCCGAGGAGGGCACAGAAATGGAACACCCAGATAGTGAATAATTGTAAAAAATGTGGGGTGGAGGACCCGTGTATCATTCATATGATGTTGCTATGCCCCAAGATTAGACAACTTTGGGGAAAAATCGATTATTTTGTCTTTTTGGTTACAGGGAAAAAGATTAAAATATCAGGAGAAAACTCAATTTTCTCAAATAAAGGGGAAGAATGGGGTTCGAACTGTAGATTCATTCAGTGGGTTATTA
The DNA here is from genome assembly GCF_027579735.1 of Bombina bombina. Taxonomy (NCBI): domain Eukaryota; kingdom Metazoa; phylum Chordata; class Amphibia; order Anura; family Bombinatoridae; genus Bombina; species Bombina bombina. The sequence goes on along the minus strand of NC_069506.1, from coordinate 204,334,627 downwards.
TTCTTAAAAGATCACTAATCTTTGAGAATTGGATTAATAATAAAATCCCTTCCATAGGAGCAATTAAAAGGTTATTATTAAAGCAGGCAGCTCTGGAGGCCTATGACACCAAATTTTATATAATGGATGGAATAGTTACTTATAGCAACAATTGGTTGGAATTTATTACATATGTGGGGAAGGATGTTTTGAATATCTTATTTTTTCTTCTTCAGTGTTTTGTTGGTGTAATGGTTAGTGGTATAAATTGGTACTTATGGAAGACACGCAGGTAGTTATAGATTAAAATTGAATACAGTATCTTAAGAGCTAAACTCAGGGAAGTAAGTCAAATACATATGAGCTTAAAAAAAACAGATTAAGTGGAAAGGAAGGGAAGGAAAGGGAAAATGAAGAAAGGAAGAGAATAGGGAGGAATAAGTTGGTTGAATAGGATCATTTTCCCTTAATAAGAGCAGGGACATATTAGCATGGGGGTTTATATGTGGATTTATTAATGGATTGATCTTCCCTTAATCGAGAAGCTGCATAGAGAGAAGAAGGGGAAGAGAAGGGAGGAAGTGGATTAAGATAAATCTTAGTAAGGTTTATCGCTGTTGTAACTAAGACACTGATTCTTGTACTAATGACTGACATGATATTTATAATTGTATATTTTATTCGAATTTTGAATAAAAGAAAAAGAAAGTTTTTTAAAAAAAAGAATACCAAGAGAACAAAGAAAAATAGGTGATAAAAGTAAATTGGAAAATTGTTTTTAAATTACATGCCCTATCTGAATCATGAAAGTTTATTTTGGACTAAACTGTCCCTTTAAGTTATATTGTTCTGTCATAGAGGTACGGGTCCTATACCCCACAACAGGAAACACAGATATATAAAGAAAATAGATTATGTGAGAAAATTGTCTCCTCCTAGTGCTAGGCTACAATATATATAGTTTTCATAAGATGGCTAGTAATAGGACTATATTAGGTTACTTGTCAAGATTATTATTGGTACTATGTTGGAGCACAGTGCCTATATAGAACACATATATATTCCATAGAGATTGAAAGCAAACATTAGCTACTTTACCTTTGACAACCAACTTATATATCCCTCAAATAAAATAAAGCATGGTTAGAAGGTGACTTAATATATAACTAATTTCTACCTAGGGACAATGGTAGTAACAGAACAGTAGATAAAATAATATAACAACTCTACAGGAAATTTTCCATATATTATGTATACAACCATTAGGATCTACATGTAATTCAGAATAGCATAGGTATGATGGTTACAGTGTTCAAGCTGGGATTGGTTATTGTTAGTTAAATAGTAGTACAGAACCCACATTTTTTTCTTTCGTGATTCAGATAGAGCATGCAAAAAATTGGCTTCAGTGTTCCTTTAAGTATAAAATGGTGTTAATGGAGGATACCTATTAGAAAATGTACAAATTAGTGTACATTTAGTTAAAGTGAAGGTACATTTTTAACATGTTGAAGACGCAAAGCAATAATTCTACACTATAATTAGCTAATCTCTAACTTTTTAAAAACAAATGATTATATATTAGTGAAATAAAACCTATATATAAACCCATACCATTGCTATGTTTACTCCTCCTAACAGCTATTTCCGGATTTTCTAATGAGTGACGTATAGACGTATATGAGTTGCCAATGCGCGTTTACGATCCTCAGCTCAACTGCGCATGTCGGAATCGGCGATTTCCTCTGCTCTCTGTTGGTTTATTGCTGGCAATAGTGCAAAAAGGACAAGCGCGTTAGCCAAGCTGGGTTTTGGCAGTAAGATGGTACAATACCTCTGCCAGTTAAAAATATTCACTAGATGCGGCCATAAAATAGATATAGTAGGCATGCGCAAAACGGGAACACGCATTTACTCAGATAAAGAATTAGCCTTAAACGCATGCGCATTTCAGCAAGTAGGCGGATGATGTGGGGTCACGGCCGCCTAACGGCCAGATTTTCAACTGGCTGATCAAAAACGTGACTAATGGATAAAAAAAAAAAAACGGGTTGTTTTTTGCATAGCGGAAAATAGGCAATGTAAACTAAGATTACTGGATTTAGAATAAAAATGTAAAAAAAATTATGAATGAAACTCCTATTTATTTTTAACAAAGAATTGGATTGTGTAACAGCGTCAAGGTAACTTTGCAGATATGAATGATAAAAAAGAAGGCGCCACCATAGTGCACAATCAGATTTGTATAACACGCCAATAGACACAAGTAAGACCGTACTTACAAGATAGAGGACACTTGAGAAGTGTCACAACCGCCTCCTGGACTGTTAAGAGTCGTCCAGCTAACTCCCACTAGCACTCTCCTGGCTGTCATCCCCGTATGGAGACCGGCGAACCTCTGGGATTTAGAACCACACCAGCGTCAGACGTCCACAGCAGGCTTACTCTCGTTCTGGTCCGTCGTCCTCTAGTAGCATAAACTACACTACTCAGGATACAAATGTATCAAAGGAGGAAGTAATAATAAATAGTTCGATGCAAAGAAGACTTTATTTAAAAGCACAAAAGCACAACGTTTCTCGGTCTCTCCTTCCTCAGGTGCAATCTACATAACACGAACTATTTATTATTACTTCCTCCTTTGATACATTTGTATCCGAGTAGTGTAGTTTATGCTACTAGAGGACGACGGACCAGAACGAGAGTAAGCCTGCTGTGGATGTCTGACGCTGGTGTGGTTCTAAATCCCAGAGGTTTGCCGGTCTCCATACAGGGACGACAGCCAGGAGAGTGCTAGTGGGAGTTAGCTGGACGACTCTTAACAGTCCAGGAGGCGGTTGTGACAATTCTCAAGTGTCCTCTATCTTGTAAGTACGGTCTTACTTGTGTCTATTGGCGTGTTATACAAATCTGATTGTGCACTATGGTGGCGCCTTCTTTTTTATCATTCGTATCTGCAGATTTCATCATCTTGGGACACCAACAAGATTCCTGAAGAAGCAGCTTGCCACCAGATCCTTGGTATAGGACTTGGATTTTGGACTATAAGAACTGTCCTGTTTATATTCATCACCTTTTTACCCAGTGGTGGGGTTTGTTTCATTTTCATATTTTTATATATATATTATTTTTTTTCTGTTGACGGTTTTTTTGTGTGTTGACATCATATCTTTGTCACATTGGTTTAAATCACCAGCACTTTTTGGTTTGTTGTTAAGTTTATACCACCTGTATAGCTTTTCTTTTTACTTCTATTGGCATCATTCACATTTTAATTATATTACTGCCATAATAGTTTGTATTGTTTTTTAGGTCATTTCATAATTTGGCACTTGACCCAATATTATTCACTTCATTTGAGATTATTATCACATATATTTTTTACTCCTTTTTGGCGCACTGATTTTTTTGTACAATAGTCAAGGTAACTTTACCTTCACTTTAAAGTGCATCAGAGCCGAACATCGTCTTAGACCGGGGCTTTGAGAGTAAACTGTGGCACCATGCAAACTAGGATAGCGTCAAGTGTAGAGGGGTCAGAGGTCATATATAATATATACATTTAATTGGTACAGTTTTATCAGGATAAGACTCCCAGTAGCTATACAGATAGGTCTAATGGGCATTTAATAGGATGATCTAAAAAAAAAAAGAAAAATCCTACGGTTGTAGAGACATATACCAAGAGACTCAAATGAGCTATACAGTTCATACCCATCAGGTTATCTCAGTAAAGTTAACAAACCAATATAGACTATATACTCAACTATAAGTTATATGGGAATACTAGTCTCCCAATTATCTGGTTGCAACATTTTACACTAGAAATAGACAAGATGGTAGTGTTATGCCTCCTTAGGTTTAAGATTTATGTCACATATATTCTGGGAAATCAGCTAAGTAGCATCATGTATATGTATGCACATAAATACAATTATATATTTAAGGACACTATGGTCATGGGTCTAAACACAATTCAATTGTGGAAACTAACACTTGTCCTTACCAAGTACACTCATATTGAAGAGATAAAAGTAAAACAAGACAGTTAGCCGACTCCTTTCTTCAGTATTTCTGTTCGTGGATAGAGAGACTTGACTACATTGCTATGCAGATCCAACCTCTGACCGAACATGCAATGTATCTTGAGGGGTACAAAGTTCCCGGTCAGTGTTCCCGACAACAAATCCGGACTAATTCCACTAGTCCACAGCCTGTAGATCTCTCCTATAGCAAGGGAACTCCCGGAACACATCCCAATCTCACCTCTAGGACGCCTTCTCAAGGTCCGACTAGCTGCTGTCCTCGGGACTTCCCAGGCCAATGCAAGTGACTTTGGCATCTGATGATCGGCTCTCTTAATGTGAGCTGTAAAAGGGCAAATTTGCCCATTTACGGGCGCACGTTAAATAACCAGCCATTTCAAGTGACTGTTTAATGCTACAGCGAATTTGCGGTTTCACTTTGCGATAAGCACAATTAACCAGAGGTCAGACCTCTGGTTAAAAAGAAAATGTTGCACCAACTGCCGCCAAAATAAAGAGGACAGCACAATAAAATATAAATATGAGCATTTATATTTGAAGCGTTCACCCTAGTGGAGGGCTATCTTAATGTGAGCTGTAAAAGGGCAAATTTGCCCATTTACGGGTGCACGTTAAATAACCTGCCATTTCAAGTGACCGTTTAATGCTACAGCGAATTTGCGGTTTCACTTTGCGATAAGCACAATTAACCAGAGGTCAGACCTCTGGTTAAAAAGAAAAAGTTGCACCAATTGCCGCCAAAATAAAGAGGACAGCACAATAAAATATAAATATGAGCATTTATTTTTTTTAAACTGCACAAAGCAGTTATAAGGGGTTAAAGTGAGGGGATGTGGCACCTAAAGTGTATTTACATGGAGGACAATGGGGTACTGTGTTTTCTTTATAAATGTATATGCTTTTATACATATATTTTTATGTATTAATATGTGCATATACCCCTATAAACACAAATATATATGTATATAAGCATTTACATATATATTTATTCATTGCTGCACAACGCCGTGCAAATTGCCCCTTGCGCTGCTCTAGGTTGTTTGAAAAATGAGGCTCCTATTGGAGCCGTGAGTGCTTGGCTTGCGGCAATGCAAACATGAAGTCGTGTTCGCATTGCGCTGTACTTGTAATACCAGTGCACATTTACACGCAATGGTATTACTCGTAATCTGGCCCTTAATAGCTTTATAGTAAAACAATGTCTTGGACAGAGAAGTTAGAATGACGACAAACATTTTTTTCTTCTTTTTAAATTATCTAAAAAAAAAATGTAGGCAAAAAAAAAAAAAAGAAGATTAAAATGGAAAGCATGCCAATGTAATATATACTAATTGGTGTTTTTCTTGCTTGCAGGTTTTCTATACAAGATAATAGCATAGTGTGTGATTATGCAGAAACAAAATGATCTACTAATTTAAAGCCCATTCAAATAAAAAAATAATCAACAAGTACATTACAATAATGCTGTATACGTATTACTATTACACACATTTTTATTGTATGTATACTATATAGATTTTAGATTTCATAGCTTATGTGTGGGTGGACATTTCCTGTTTATATTTTGAGAATATCTGTTGTTTTAATGGATAGGGCATTCTTTATCAAAGAAGCCCTACGGCAGCTTAATGATCCCAAACAATATACCAAACTGGATTTCAACCCCACACTAAGGTTCCAAAGGGAGCTTTCACACCTAATTGATGATGGGATGGAAGGGGTTTTTTTTGATGAAGGCACTAGCGATTATCTATATAACAGTAACCCCAGAATTCCTACCTTCAACCTTCTCCCAAAGGTACATAAGTCCCTAGAGAAGGTTGAGGGTAGGCCTATCATCAGTGGGATTGGTTCCATGTTGGAACCATTATCCAAATGGTTAGATTCCCTTCTACAACCCCTAGTGGGGGAACTCCTTAGTCACCTGAGGGACACTAAACAACTCCTCATAGAGGTAGAAAAGATTTCTTGGAGGGAGGGCTATGGCTGGCTATCAGTGGATGTGAAGTCGCTTTATTCATCCATTCCACATAATCTAGGTTTGGAAGCCATGGCCTTCTTTCTAAGAAGATCTACTGAATACAGTGATGATTTCATTAGATTTGTTGTCAGGGTAACCAAATTCCTCCTCACACATAATTTTTTTGTGTTTGAAAACGCATTTTATCTCCAGAGATGTGGCACGGCCATGGGAGCCAAATTTGCTCCCTCTTACGCCAACCTATATATGGGTTGGTGGGAGCTGTGCCACATCTATGGAGATAAAAACAGGCAGAGAGGCAAAATTGCATATTATCGTCGATATATAGACGATCTGCTGTTTGTCTGGGATGGAAGTGTGGAGGAAGCTGAGATATTTGCAGAGTATCTAAACATCAATAAGGCTGGCCTACAGTTCACCCATGAATATGGGCCTACTAGCATCAATTTTTTGGATGTTACCCTTCATGGTGTGAAACCGGAATATGTTAAGGTTGAGCTTTATAGGAAACCAATAACCAGAAATACGCTCTTACATGCCCATAGTAGCCACCCGAAACAGGTATTTAAGTCAGTCTTGAAGGGTCAGTTCACCAGGGTCAAAAGGAATTGTACCCGAGATAGTGAACATTTCAAGCATGAAACTGAACTAGTAACTAAGTTTAAGGAGAGAGGGTACCCCAAGCAGGATATATGTAGGGCACGTGAGGAAGTAAGGGCCATAAAAAGGACCACCCTACTTAGAGAGAAACAATCCAAATGTGACACTAAACCAGAACAGTTAACTTTTGTTACTCAGTTTAGTAGGCAATATTATCAGGTGTGCAATATTATACGCAAGCACATGACAGTGCTGAAGGCTGATGACGAGCTCGCACACATTGCCACACAAAGGGTGAGGTTTGCCTTTAGGAGAGGCAAAACAATAGGAAATTATGTAGCCCCCACACAATTAAAACAAGATGAAACAAATACATCCTCTTGGTTAAGGTATAAAGGGGTTTACAAGTGCAACTTTAGCGGCTGTATAGCATGTGGACATGTAAAACTAGGAAATATATTTAGGAGTGCCTATTCAGGTGAAACATTTGCACATAGGGCGCTCTTTAACTGTAGGTCCACATATGCAGTCTATCTTCTCAGTTGCGACACATGTGACATCCAATATACAGGACAAACGTCTCGACAAGTCAGAACCAGGATCAGGGAACATATAAACGACATTAAGCAAGGTAAACTCACCACCCCCCTTGTAAACCACTTCAAGTTAAAACATAATAAAGATCCAGGGACATTGTCATGGACAATTATTGAGGTAGTAAATACACAAAATAGGGGAGGTGATAGGGAGAATCTGCTCCTCAAAAGGGAAGTGTTTTGGATACACAGGTTGAACACCAGGGTGCCAAATGGGCTCAACTCTGAATATGATTTAATTAATTTCTGGTGTTAGCCTGTGTATTCGAAACAAAGCATCGAAACACAGATATATGCTTACAAGTTTATATGCATATAAATAAATTTCACCTTCGATAAATTTTACCTTAGGCAACTACACACAAGACATAGAAACTGACTAAATATAGTCTAGTATATGTACACTATAGTAAAACATGGTTTAATGTAAAAATGCCTATTAGTGTTAGCTGCCAAGAATACTCTCTGGTGCCTCCAGTACTGTGTCTGTTTAACAGATCCTTACCTTACCTTTATTTATTTATTCATTGTATTTATTTACTATTGTACCTTTAGTTTATTATTTATAATTTATTATCATATGGGTTTTTTTTCAGCTCTGGTGTTACTTTATTTATATACACACGATAAGGAAGGTTTTGGTGAATGATACTATTTATCATATTAATCTGGCTTATAACCAAGACAGATAAAATTGTGCACAAAGTGGATAGCATAGTAACACATCCTAGATTAGGGCAGATAGATTAACTACAGGTGGAGGTGGGTGTTACCTACGTAGCACATCAGATTTTAACCAATCACATGTGAACTGTGTATTTAAATAAACAAACAAGCTTGCACCCTATAGCTACGATTACGGCTTTTGCCGAAACATGTCAGCACTAGGGTACGTGGGGAACCACCACTACACCATTGCCCCAAGGATTTAAGCTTTATCCGAAGTGTCTCCTGTTTTATTACCTTAATAAAGGACGTTTTTGTTTGTGAAACTACCCGGTGCCTCCTCTCTCTTTCTTTGATGCTATATTTTGAGAATACCTTATATATTTTCAAATTTCTACATTATAATTTAAGGGATTAATTAGTATCGCTTTGGGCTATAAAACATAAAGAAGATGCAGTCTGAATGGTAAGCATGCTGCAAAATATTCATTGTTTCTTCTTTTGGAGCATGTTAAAGGCAGAGTAACATACAAGTTTGTAAATAAAGCCCAGGGCTTTAGAAAAGACTCTCCCCAAAATTTTAAATATGATTGCAAAACTAGTTTTCAAAACCATAATACTTTCATATAACTCATAGATAAAGCTTAAAATTCTTTGGTAATCATAAGCCATGTTCGTGGGGAACATATATTAATCTTAAATCACTAGTAGTAGATGTGTATATCTTTACAAGAAGATATAACAAAAAGAGGGAGTGATTAATATGAAGCGCCCAAAATAATATTATTTCCGGCTTAAAATCTAAAAATATACAAGCTGTATAAAATTAATAATATATATACTATAAAAAGGGTGGGGGTTATCTGGTATATAAAGTAAAATAAAATACCATATCAAACCTATCTGCGTTTTCTAATATGACAGTATCAACAATAGGTGGATAGTTAAAGAAACAGCTCAAACAACCATTGTTTAAAAAATGTGATATTTTATTGAAATGGATAAATTACGAAAATAAAATTAATTATTTAATTCATGCATGAATATAAATACTAATACTATAAATCATATAAATAATACTAAAATCTCCCTAATTGAAAATCTGAGGGAAGTTCAAAGAAGGCTGTATGCACCTTCATAGTGCAATCATATATATTGTAACAGTTCCAAATATGAAATATATAGCCACAGTCCTTAAAATTCTTTTGTATCCAAATTGTTATTTAGCGTAGTTAACCGTCCAGAATTACCTTAGGTAAGTTATCCTCCTTAATGGTAAAGTCTTACCGCATATCCTTTGTGTTAAGTATTTGACTTTATCCGGTCAGACTCAGACCAAACAAACAGTGGACCCGTCGGTCAGCAAAGTGTATGTTCCTTGATGCGATGCGTCTTTGTCTCCGTGCAAACCTTACAGCACGCCCACCAATGCGGGATGATGTCACCTTCCAATAGCCAATCCGTAGTGGACCGACGGGTCCACTGTTTGTTTGGTCTGACCGGGTAAAGTCAAATACTTAACACAAAGGATATGCGGTAAGACTTTACCATTAAGGAGGATAACTTACCTAAGGTAATTCTGGACGGTTAACTACGCTAAATAACAATTTGGATACAAAAGAATTTTAAGGACTATATATTTCATATTTGGAGCTGTTACAATATATATGATTGCACTATGAAGGTGCATACAGCCTTCTTTGAACTTCCCTCAGAGATTTTCAATTAGGGAGATTTTAGTATTATTTATATGATTTATAGTATTCGTATTTATATTCATGCATGAATTAAACTAATTAATTATATTTTCGTAAGTTATCCATTTCTGTTTCTTTAACTATCCACCTATTGTTGATACTGTCATATTAGAAAACACAGAGGCTTACTATTTAATCCAGATACTGCATGGTGTATCACAGTAGGTTTGATATGGTATTTTATTTTACTTTATAAACCAGATAACCCCCCCTTTTTTATAGTATATATATTATTCATTTTATACAGCTTGTATATTTTTAGATTTTAAGCTGGAAATATTAATCACTCCCTCTTTTTGTTATATCTTTTTGTATCAGGTTTTGGGTTGCCTGTTATTTAATGTGAAGCATAATCTAAGTGTCTTCAGCGCAAGTTTCTTCCTACCTTCTTTTTTTCTATATCTTTACAAGAAACACCCTCTACAAATTTAAATCTTAGGTGTCGCCCAAAATCAACAGATTGTTTGCTTTGAAAAGAGATATTGGTCAGATTTTATTACAAGACCAGAGACTCCTATTTTTGCATTGTCTTTCTTTACTACTCAAATGCAGCCTTTTAAAGAACAATAAAGATATAACATAAACAAAAAACATAACATAAGAAGCTAGAAGAAGCTTATTATAATGACCAGAAAAAACAGCCAATAAGAACATAGAATAGACTATAAACTAAGTACACATCTGTCAATCTTCCTCTTTCTTTTGCTGCTCAAACTCAGATAAGTTGTGCATAAGTGTATTGATATTGAACTGAATATTTAGCTTAATATTTTAGTTTTTCGTTTAATAAATATTGTTTTTTGTAGCCTTTAGTCTGTTTACCTTACATTAATTTATTCAATATTATCGTTTTTTGGTATATTTTTCCCTTTTTTCCTCTTATGTCTTTTTTCTTATTCCCTTAGGCCTAGATTTGGAGTTTGGCGTTAGCCGTGAAAACCAGCGTTAGAGGCCCCTAACGCTGGTTTCTTACGGACTCCGGTATTTAGAGTTCAGTTACCGACACTCAAAAATCACCCAACGCTCAAATTTCTACCGACACCTCAGACCCAGTAGTTAACATATACCGACAAAATAAACATTCACGAATCACAAAACAAATATTACACAAAGTACACTTACACTCATACAAACACTACACTATATTTATTTTTAAGATTTATTAATTTTTCATCAAAATACAAAGGATCAAAGTTGCGAGATCTCGGGTGTTAGAAAAAAAACTACACAAATCCATTTTCCCATTGACTTACATTGACACACGGGAAAAGACCCTCATATACCTACATCTAACTAATAAGATTATCACAAATATACACTCATCAATGCATACAAACAATATACACCACATGACATACAATTTTTTTTTATTTATTACAAAAAGAACACGATTTAGTTACTTTTTCACACAAGCTCATGACGTCACTCACTTTACGAGGAAAACCAGTCTTTGAAAAAAAAAATTATCAAATTTTAGAGCCTCCATTGACTTCTATTGGGAAGACGTGCTCGTGCACGCGAAACCCACATTTCCCTAACGCACGCAAATAGCGTAGACCGAAAAACTCCAAATACCAGCGCTAGAAAATACATGCTTTTATGCGTTAGACCCAGCTATGATAAATAGATCAAGAAATGACTATTTCCCTATGGTGGACTTATGGATTGTACTTATTGAATATTCACAACACCATTAAATTTTTTCAGACTTTTATATTACATCAACTACAAATCAACATCACTAGTAACAAACTTTTTTTTAATCAAAATATTACATTTAAACGGACACAAAAATAATGTAAACTTTTCAGGATTCACAAACAGTACACAATGGGAAACAATTTTCATTTACCTTTATTATTGCATTTCATTTATTCAACTCATATGCTTGCAGCAACAGCATATCTACATAGGCTTAACACATGATCAGTCATGGATGCACATACATTACTTTTAACATTCACTCATACATGTGCATTCAAATGATGGGTGAAAAACACATTACATTCTCTCTAGGAATCACAAAACAGAACATATGGATTTTACTGTACTTTTAACATCATGATTCCATCACAAGAAACCATTAGGAATTACGTACAACAAGAACATCATTACACAAGATTACAGATGTCACTTTATGGGAAGGAACAACAATGCCAGACCGCTATATAGAAGTCAGCATATGTGGGACACAATCACAATATATACGTACATGTACATAACACGCATCACCCATCACGCAACCACAAAGCACACATTTAGATTTTATTCAGCACACAATAACAATGTAGCACAATACAACAACACAATGAGGATTTCAGAACTACATAGGCAGGTTAATAATATCATGACGTCATTAGAAGATTCAACCATACACATCACAGATTCACGACTGTACCGCCCCTTTCAGAAATTTACCACTCAATACTACAATACAACATATACGTAAATAACAGTTTGGAACAGCATTATTATGGAGATTTGAATGGGACAATTAATAAATATTGTCAGATCGCAAATCACTTATATATATATAATACTACAGATGACAGCCGGAAGTTATTCAGCATTAGTGCTATTTGAAAGGGACGCATACAATATTGACATCTCGGCAATCACTTATATACACAATACTACAGATGACACCCGGAAGTTATTCAGCATTAGTGCGATTTTAATGGGACGTATACAATATTGACAGCTCGGCAATCACTTATATATATAATACTACAGATGACAGCCGGAAGTTATTCAGCTTTAGTGCGATTTGAAAGGGACGCATACAATATTGACAGCTCGGCAATCACTTATATATACACAATACTACAGATGACAGCCGGAAGTTATTCAGTATTAGTGCGATTTGAAAGGGACGCATACAATATTGACAGCTCGGCAATCACTTATATATACAATACTACAGATGACAGCCGGAAGTTCTTCAGTATTAGTGCCATTTGAATGGGACGCATACAATATTGACAGCTCGGCAATCACTTATATATACAATACTACAGATGGCAGACGGGAAGTTCTGAATTCTTATTGCGATTTTAAAGGCACGCATACAATATTGACAGCTCGGCAATCACTTATATATACAATACTACAGATGACAGCCGGAAGTTATTCAGTATTAGTGCGATTTGAATGGGACGCATACAATATTTACATCTCGGCAATCACTTATATATACAATACTACAGATGACAGCCGGAAGTTATTCAGTATTAGTGCGATTTGAATGGGACGCATACAATATTTACATCTCGGCAATCACTTATATATACAATACTACAGATGACAGCCGGAAGTTCTTCAGTATTAGTGCGATTTGAATGGGACGCATACAATATTGACAGCTCGGCAATCACTTATATATACAATACTACAGATGGCAGACGGGAAGTTCTGAATTCTTATTTCTATTTTAAAGGGACGCATACAATATTGACAGCTCGGCAATCACTTATATATACAATACTACAGATGGCAGACGGGAAGTTCTGAATTATTATTGCGATTTTAAAGGGACGCATACAATATTGACAGCTCGGCAATCACTTATATATACAATACTACAGATGGCAGCCGGAAGTTATTCAGTATTAGTGCCATTTTAAAGGGACGCATACAATATTGACTGCTCGGCAATCACTTATATATATACAATACTACAGATGGCAGATGTTACTTTATCGTTTACAAACAATGTTGCAGCAACATTGATCGATCACATTCGATGCACATTATACACAACTATGCACTTTCATTCATGTTAGCCTGGACGTGTGCTTTTTACTATAAGATCACGTTTAATAAATATTGATTACGCATATGATCAAACATTACAAACATGCACTGTATGTGTGATATTTGACACTTTCACATTGAGATTCATTGTTGGAAAACAACATTTCAGCAAACAACAAAAAAAACGCCCACTGTGAAAGCATTCGCGCCGCTCACATACAAACAAGTGAATACAATTAGCAATCATTACAAACTCACTATCATTGGACTAATTGTACTATAAATCCCCCAAACAACATGGCCAAAGCATCACTTGTGATCCACATCAGATCAAGTGCATACCTTGTTACGCTGTTTTGAAAGATGGATGACGATGACATGGTAGACACTGCTGGTGCTGCTATTGGCGAACTAGCTGTTGATCGAATCAGGCAGCCTCGGCGGCTCAGACTGAGACGAAGGGGTCGTCTGGTTCGAGGTCCTCCTGTCTACAGGGTGAGACCCACCTTGGAAAACATGAGCGACTTTGAGGTTTATGATAAGTATCGGCTCAATCGCGAACAGCTCATTGGCCTTTACGATCTTCTTAAACCTCATTTGGAGCCACGTATAAGAATAAGGACTGCTGTTCCCGCCATGAGTAAGATGCTAAGTTGTCTATACGTCCTGGCCTCTGGGAGTTTTCAATCCGGAGAACTGTACATGCATGGCCTGGCTCAAGGTACATTCTCTGTGGTGTTTGATAACTTTCTGGACGCCATGGTACGTATCAGTAAGCAATACATAGGATTCCCACAGAATGATGGTGATTGGAGGCGCCTGAAGCGGGAATTCTTTGATATTGCTGAATTGCCCAATGTCTTGGGAGCCATTGATTGTACCCACATTGCGCTGCGTGCTCCAATTGATGACTTGCCCTTCAGAAATCGCAAACATTTTCATAGCCTCAACGTGCAGTATGTTTGTGACGCACGGATGAGGATTATGCATGTGTGTGCGAATTTTGGAGGGTCTAGTCATGATGCCCGCATCCTCTCTCTGTCGTCCCTGTGGAGACCGTTTGAGGAAAGACAAATGCCCCCTGGTTATCTTGTTGGTGAGTATTTGTGCACAACATGGTTAATTAGTTGGACAATTGCCACTGTAGTTTTAAAATGTTAGCGTAATGTTCAGCTATCGGATGCAATTTAACCATTTATTTTATTTTCCCGCTAATGTCTACTTTTAGTTCAATGCAGATATGTAGCATGTCTTACCTTAAATGCTCAGATAGAGAATGCAATGTAACCATTTAGTTTGCATTTTACACAAGGTTTGGTTTAGGAGAAATACGCATATGTAGCATGTCTTAGCTGAAATGGCAAGATATTAGCTAATGCAATTTAACCATGTCATTGTCTCTTTCCGCTAATGTCTTTTAGTTCAATGCAGATATGTAGCATGTCTTACCTTAAATGCTCAGATAGAGAATGCAATGTAACCATTTAGTTTGCATTTTACACAAGGTTTGGTTTAGTAGAAATACACATATGTAGCATGTCTTAGCTGAAATGGCAAGATATTAGCTAATGCAATTTAACCATGTCATTGTCTCTTTCCGCTAATGTCTTTTAGTTCAATGCAGATATGTAGCATGTCTTACCTTAAATGCTCGGATAGAGAATGCAATGTAACCATTTAGTTTGCATTTTACACAAGGTTTGGTTTAGGAGAAATACGCATATGTAGCATGTCTTAGCTGAACTGGGAAGATATTAGCTAATGCAATTTAACCATGTCATTGTCTCTTTCCGCTAATGTCTACTTTTAGTTCAATGCAGATATGTAGCATGTCTTACCTTAAATGCTCAGATAGAGAATGCAATGTAACCATTTAGTTTGCATTTTACACAAGGTTTGGTTTAGGAGAAATACGCATATGTAGCATGTCTTAGCTGAAATGGGAAGATATTAGCTAATGCAATTTAACCATGTCATTGTCTCTTTCCGCTAATGTCTACTTTTAGTTCAATGCAGATATGTAGCATGTCTTACCTTAAATGCTCAGATAGAGAATGCAATGTAACCATTTAGTTTGCATTTTACACAAGGTTTGGTTTAGGAGAAATACGCATATGTAGCATGTCTTAGCTGAAATGGCAAGATATTAGCTAATGCAATTTAACCATGTCATTGTCTCTTTCCGCTAATGTCTTTTAGTTCAATGCAGATATGTAGCATGTCTTACCTTAAATGCTCAGATAGAGAATGCAATGTAACCATTTAGTTTGCATTTTACACAAGGTTTGGTTTAGTAGAAATACGCATATGTAGCATGTCTTAGCTGAAATGGCAAGATATTAGCTAATGCAATTTAACCATGTCATTGTCTCTTTCCGCTAATGTCTACTTTTAGTTCAATGCAGATATGTAGCATGTCTTACCTTAAATGCTCAGATAGAGAATGCAATGTAACCATTTCGTTGCCATTTTACACAAGGTTTGGTTTAGGAGAAATACGCATATGTAGCATGTCTTAGCTGAAATGGGAAGATATTAGCTAATGCAATTTAACCATGTCATTGTCTCTTTCCGCTAATGTCTACTTTTAGTTCAATGCAGATATGTAGCATGTCTTACCTTAAATGTTCAGATAGAGAATGCAATGTAACCATTTAGTTTGCATTTTACACAAGGTTTGGTTTAGGAGAAATACGCATATGTAGCATGTCTTAGCTGAAATGGCAAGATATTAGCTAATGCAATTTAACCATGTCATTGTCTCTTTCCGCTAATGTCTTTTAGTTCAATGCAGATATGTAGCATGTCTTACCTTAAATGCTCAGATAGAGAATGCAATGTAACCATTTAGTTTGCATTTTACACAAGGTTTGGTTTAGTAGAAATACACATATGTAGCATGTCTTAGCTGAAATGGCAAGATATTAGCTAATGCAATTTAACCATGTCATTGTCTCTTTCCGCTAATGTCTACTTTTAGTTCAATGCAGATATGTAGCATGTCTTACCTTAAATGCTCAGATAGAGAATGCAATGTAACCATTTCGTTGCCATTTTACACAAGGTTTGGTTTAGGAGAAATACACATATGTAGCATGTCTTAGCTGAAATGGGAAGATATTAGCTAATGCAATTTAACCATGTCATTGTCTCTTTCCGCTAATGTCTACTTTTAGTTCAATGCAGATATGTAGCATGCCTTACCTTAAATGCTCAGATAGAGAATGCAATGTAACCATTTAGTTTGCATTTTACACAAGGTTTGGTTTAGGAGAAATACGCATATGTAGCATGTCTTAGCTGAAATGGCAAGATATTAGCTACTGCAATTTAACCATGTCATTGTCTCTTTCCGCTAATGTCTTTTAGTTCAATGCAGATATGTAGCATGTCATACCTTAAATGCTCAGATAGAGAATGCAATGTAACCATTTAGTTTGCATTTTACACAAGGTTTGGTTTAGTAGAAATACACATATGTAGCATGTCTTAGCTGAAATGGCAAGATATTAGCTAATGCAATTTAACCATGTCATTGTCTCTTTCCGCTAATGTCTACTTTTAGTTCAATGCAGATATGTAGCATGTCTTACCTTAAATGCTCAGATAGAGAATGCAATGTAACCATTTCGTTGCCATTTTACACAAGGTCTGGTTTAGGAGAAATACGCATATGTAGCATGTCTTAGCTGAAATGGGAAGATAGAGAATAATATTGAACTAGATTATTCTTTTACAAAATAAACATTTGTTAGTGGATTATCGTGTACAAAAAATTTTATTGGACTCCAAATACTATTTTGAGGATTCTGTTTGAATTATGTTCTGTTCATAATTTATAGGTGATTCTGGGTACATGAGCCGGCCTTGGCTCATTACCCCCTTGCGTAGCCCGACTGATGTGTCTGAGGAGCGCTACAATAGGGCTCATAAGAGAACCAGGGCGGTGGTTGAACGGATGTTCGGGCTCCTGAAGATGAGGTTCAGGTGCCTGGACAGGTCGGGAGGAGCCCTCCAGTACAACCCAAAGAAGGTGGCTAAGATCGTTGTAGCCTGTAGTGTCCTGCATAATATTGCACAGCGGGCTGGGATGCTGCAGGGCGTCCCGGCGCACCGAAACCTCCTCAGAGATGAGGAGGATGATCCTGTTCTAGAGGGGCCATTCCGGGACGAGGGGCTCAATGTCAGAGCAGACATCATCAACCGCCACTTTAGACGGTAAATAATAGAAGTTAGACTGGAGTATTGTCAATAGATGTGAACTCTAGGGAAATGACAAGTAGAGAATTGTGCAAACATGTTAGGATTATTCATCAAATGCTAAAAATGTGTTTCATTTATTAATATAGGTGATGCTCTGGGCATTGGGTCCTGTAGCGAGTCTTTGCCACCTGGTTTTTAAAGAGGACTTCAGCTGGTAAGTATAAATGTATGGACTGTTGCTGGCATGAATTGTACACAAATACATCATATGGCATACATTTTGTAAACTAGTATTTAGTTTACACATTACTTAAAATGTAAATACTCAGAAAGGGATCCTCTAGCATAACTATCCTCTATCATGACTATGGTTCAATGTCACACATTAGAGGTTCGTTATGCTCAATATGACTCATCTTCGCACTTGATAGAACATAACACAAGATGCTACACACGCTTAGTAAGCTAGTGACAGAAATGTATTATGAAATGGGGGGTGGTAGAGGGGTACAGAACTGATTCACACACTTGTAGTAATTTTTATTAAACTTTTTATGCCATTAGGGAGATGACTTAATCTAAAGACTGAAAGGGAAGAATTAGAAGCCTGACAGTGAAGATTGCCCAGACTGACAGTGGAAAAAGCCAAGATTGAAATTGAAGTATACCAATGGGATCATGTCTGGCATTATCTTTCCAATCTGCTGACCTTGAAAACCATACAAAGACATGTTCACATGGTAAGTGCCAACTATTTGATAGAATAAGGCTGTGGAGGCATCCTATTGGAGACACTTAGATTATTTTGTAATTTTTAGATGGTATTTCACAGTCCTCTATTTTTGAACTGATGAATAAGACACCTATTGAAGATCAACTGTTTACCCCTGAATTGACTTTCAAAGACCATGCATTATCCAGGTTGGTGTACCAATGCATGCTAGTTAAGAATCACAGGAAGAATGTTGAATATTAGTAGCTTACATACATTAGTCATATTTAATTCATAATTAGATATTTAGGGATCACAATCAGACACTTAGATGATTTTACTTTTTTAGATGGTATTTCAGTCCTCTATTTTATGAACTGATGAATAAGACACCTATTGAAGATCAACTGTTTACCCCTGAATTGACTTTCAAAGACCATGCATTATCCAGGTTGGTGTACCAATGCATGCTAGTTAAGAATCACAGGAAGAATGTTGAATATTAGTAGCTTACATACATTAGTCATATTTAGTTCATAATTAGATATTTAGGGATCACAATCAGAAAAAGGAATACATATTATAGTTGATATAGAGGTATTTGAATGGACATGAAATATTACATTTATGTTCAGCATACATATATATTATTGAAATGTGATATACATTATTATGTATAATTAGAAATTCAGATATTTCAATTTAATTTTTATTACACAATATAATGGTGTATGTTTATTTTCTTTATTTTTAAATTTAATTAATAAATATCTTGATAAAATGTTGAACAAAGTTAGAGCATAGACACAAGATGATTGTAAATGTATTTTATGAATATTTGACAACGTGTGTATTAACTTTGTTAAAATTTTCTTTTTTAATTTCAGATTGTCATCTGATGACTTCCAGGAATATATTTTTTGTTTTTGTTTCAGAAACTTTTAATTTTTTAAATGGTAATAATAAACATTTTATTATTAAATACACTCTTTTGAACAGATTATAATAAATATCCATATAATCTGTCAATAAAAAACAATTTGACTCCCATGACTGGTAGTTGGCTATTTGACAAGCACATGCATAAGATCAAATAATGCATTAATTGTTGAAAATCCACTGATTCAGAGAATATTAAATTAAACTATCTTTTTTAAATTAATTGGGGAGTGAGATCCATCGATGCTTTTCTTTTGAAATTCTTAGATGTTAAAAAAATTTCGGATATGTAGTCAAAATTTGACATAAATTATTTTGTTTCACTTTTAAGAAGGGGAAGTGGTTCAATTACATTAAAGTGACAGTGTTGTTGAATGTAAAATTAATTTTATAAGATCTTGTATCTTCCTTAGGTATCTCAAAACATTATTTTCTAAACTTTTTTAATTTTTACATTTATAAATGGTAGGTCATTTAACTTCATATTTTTCACAAGCTAGTTATTGGATGCCAGGTTAATAGATTTAATTTTCTAGTGGAGTCATTTAACTATAGTTATTAATATTATGTAGTTTTTAAAATCTTACCTCTTGGGTTAGACATCACATATCTATATATAATTTTCATTCCCCTTTAGTTTATTTTGACAATGTTAAATCAACATTCAAAATGTTTTGGTCCTTAAAGGGACATTCACAAAGTATATTGTGTATTGATTTTTAAAAAATTCATAAAAGAATTTAAACATATTTAGAAAGTACTATAGAATTACATTCAGTCTTTAAATATATTTCGAAAAAGATACATCAATGCACATATCTTAGTCAATTACATAAGGCATCTATGTGCAACCAACAATCAGCATCAAAATAGCCTATGTAGATATGTATTTAATCCAAGAATATATATAATTACAATCTAATGATTGAATACCAAAACATATTAAGTTGTTCAAATATTATAATCTTATCCAAAATGCATACATAACATATAGCTTAATGTCCCTCTAAGCTGAAGACTCCGAAATACATCCTTTACAATATATATTTCAGTCAGTGTGTAAAACAATCCAGAAGTTAATCTAAATATGCTTTACTCATATGTTATACTAATTTAGCAAAAGGAAGGTGCCTAGGTTTCTGATTTTTCAAGCATTATTGTGAAATGTCTCTTTAAAGGGACATGAACTCAAAATATACTTAAAGGGAGACAGTTAAAAAATTAATGATTTATACATTCTGAATGAGTATTCTATTTTAAGCAACTTTAAAAATTGTCTCATATTATGAATGTTCCTTGTGATGTTGCTATCATTAATTTAAAAATAAGGCATTAAATAGATAGTTTATTTGCTTCAGTACTCTGGACAGAACTTGGTTTTTTTGGTTGGATTAATTTATCCAACAATCATCAAGGACAACCCAGGTTTTTTGCAACAATTGTCCGTAATCTAAAATATCATTATTGATTTGCAAAGAAAGATAACAAGATAATTCTTAACATTTGAGAATCGGATTAAATTATAAAATTGCTTAACATTTCATGCTCAATCTGAATCACGAACGCTAAATTTGTTTGGACAGTGTCCCTTTAAGAGATTTAAAGAGTGTATTTACTTCTCTTCTTATCTTGACATACTTTGCTTGAAAAGCATATTGAGATAGGCTCAGTAGATGAAGATTGGTGGATGCACAGAGATGCCTTATGTGATTGGCTCAACCATGTGCATTTAAATTTCTTCTGTTGAGGATATCTAAATACTAAGATAAATTGATTTACATTTTAAAGTGTAAACAATTTTCTATCTCTACAGATCATTTGATACAATTGTTTTTTGTAATGTCTATTTAAAAATAAAGACGCCATTGCACAATAACATATATGAGCAGTTCAGACAAATACAAGCTCGAGGTTTATTTACTAATAACAAACAAACCTGTAGTTTAACATTTATAAACAGATTATCCAAGTTACTGACATTATAACCTGAATTTGAACATTCAGAAATATTGCGTGGGAAACGCATCTTGAAACACCAGATTATCATCTTTAAACATTAGAGTCTAATGTCACGCAATAGCACACAATCAATGTGCATTATGAAATACATTTAATAGAACAATATCAATACTTCACAATAAGTAAAGAAATGGATTTTATGAACAATAAAGACATACAATATTAAATGTGTATTTGTATTAAAGAAACAGACCGTTATTAAACCGAAAAATGTATACAACATTTAATAATGTGACAATATTAGATTTTAAATAGAATTTTATCATTAATATTTAACGGATCACGGATATTAAATCTGCGTCACACATATCCGCATGACAGGCCCATGAGTTACAAATAAGTCTACATGAAAAATGAAGTTACAGCACCACCAGGAGGTATGTGTAAGGAAGTTACTAAGATATGAAACATTAAGTAACGGCCAATCAGAGTTCATCACACAAACACAGCTTGAGTCAGGATGGTCTCACAGACATTCTAACAATATTTCAAACTTTTATCCAATCAGATGTACAGATAACTTGTCCCATGGTGCATCTCATGTTTACTTCACCATATAAAAGTCCATTACACGTTGCCATCTTTGTCAGTTCTCTAATGCCTGCAGGCGTACTGTATATATAATTTATATATATATCCAGCATATCTGAAAACCCAGCAGGCATGTCAGCTCCCAGGTTCACCAAGCAGGAGAGCGCTGCACTGGTCCATGCCGTCAAGGACTTTTATCCCCAGCTGTTTGGGAACAAGAGGAGGTTGACAGATGCGCCTGTTAAGAAGGCCCTCT
This sequence comes from Bombina bombina, assembly GCF_027579735.1. Lineage (NCBI taxonomy): Eukaryota > Metazoa > Chordata > Amphibia > Anura > Bombinatoridae > Bombina > Bombina bombina. Next base: position 204,312,589 of record NC_069506.1, on the reverse strand, counting down.
GGGAGTCTATCACCAATGCGGTTAGATTGGTGTGTGACGTCCAGAGGAGCCAGGATCAAATCATGAGGAGATTCGGAGATATGAGGTTGCGCTTAACAAAAAAAGTCAACCTCATAAGGGACTGGGTACAAGCCCGTAAAAGAGGGGGCCAAAGAAAGGCCCCGCGGAAACTATACGTACTACCTTATGAGGTGACTTTATGCGAGCTCCTCAATCTCCGGGTCCCCAAAAGATTTAGATCCTCGCCATCCTCTGCCTCCTCTTCTTCCCTCCCAGCTGCGGGATCTGAAAGTCCTGACGTGGGGGCCAGGGCAGCTGCTTCTCCGTCCGGTGGCCTGGGAGGAGATGATGGAGAATCTGAACCAGGTAACTATCCAACTTCATATAATATCTTAATATTTTATTTTTTTTTAAAAATGTGTATATAGTCAGATACTAAACCTATACAGATCTCACAACATACACCACATATGATGTTTAGATATCTGATTTTAGATTAGTGACACATGAAATAGGAATGATGTTTCTTGCGCTCTACAGAATATGCGTCACAGAGCGAAAATGGAATTGCGCATACACGTTAACATGGGTTTGCTGTAAGTGGCATTGCTTTACACATGTTGGTCAAATGACGGATGCGTAATTCCGCTTGGAATCATTGCGCAATGATCGCGAAAATGGAATTGCGCATACACGTTAACATGGATTTGCTGTAAGTGGCATTGCTTTACACATGTTGGTCAAATGACGGATGCGTAATTCCGCATGGAATCATTGCGCAATGATCGCGAAAATGGAATTGCGCATACATGTTAACATGGGTTTGCTGTAAGTGGCATTGCTTTACACATGTTGGTCAAATGACGGATGCGTAATTCCACTTGGAATCATTGCGCAATGATCGCGAAAATGGAATTGCGCATACACGTTAACATGGGTTTGCTGTAAGTGGCATTGCTTTACACATGTTGGTCAAAATGAAATGTGAATTATTATATATGTGAAGAATACAGTATTCTTATTTTCAATATTAGACATAATAAAAAAATAAAAAAGCAGAATCCAAAAAAATTATAACATATGCCCATCAATTGATGAGAATGAAATAACACAAAAAAATAATTTAAGCTACAGTAAACAACACAACTGATTGAAAATAAGAGTACAGGATATATTTATCATGAATTTAATTGAGGAAACAATTAACTCATGGGACTACCAAAGGATTAATAGTTTTTAATTGATTTGCTAATAATGTAAAGATTTTAAACATGGCATGATTTGTATTAATGATATCCAATCCTCATTTAATATATTACAGATCTGGATGTTGGTGCTGGATCCTCAAGGCAGGGCTTGTCACAGTATGGTATGTCTCATTTTAATTGACATTTGTCTTAGAAACATGGACAGAACATTACATACTAAATCCACATTGTTCAATATTTATATGTATCTGCAAAATGGATTTTAAAACTTTTTGCAAATAAGAATAAATAAAACAAAAAAATAGGATTACATTGTAAGACTACTCTGATTTTGTTTGGAATTTAAGATATCCCATCTATTCTGGATGTCTTAATTTTAATGTAAGATTCTTTGAATGTCCAATTTCTATTCTTCCCTTGTGTATTGCTTAATCTTATTTGTATACATTTTTTAAAAATACACACACTTTTGCATATGTTTAGATTTTAAAAATATAGATTCCATTATTGAAATTGATCACGTCATTTAAGGGACATGCCAACTAAATTTTACATAGAATGATTTTTAAACGTGATTTTATTGTTTTGTTTAAACATTTTATGAGCTACATTGGTTCAGTCTATTGTTTTAGTTCTTTTAAAAAAAATGGATTTTGGTTTAGGTTAAACAATGCATTACTGGTATTATCCGGCTGTTTTTTTATGCATAAATTGGCATTTTTACAAAAGTTAAAATCATGTGTTCAGATAACAGTAGTACATAGTTTCAAAAAGTATACAATTACACATTTAGAGCTTCATGTCCCTTTAATAGATGAAAATTAAATAATTCTTAGGATATCCTTAAATAACATATTAGATTGGAATTGCATGCTCAATCCCATTCATTACATCAACATATGGAGTAGAGAATTCATTAACACCAACATTGTCAAATCAATATATTTTTATATTAAAGGGACACTGAGCTAAAATTATTAATGTTGTCATTCAGATAGAGCATGCAATATTAATCAACATTTAAATATAATACTATAATCATATGTGAAATATTCTATTGCTAAATGTATTTTAAAATCAAGAATGTACGTTTATCTGCAGCTCAATTTTGGTTGACCAACCTGGGTTTTGATTGATGATTGGTGGATACCTTCAACAAACAATATTTATTGAATCCAATATTGCTTATCTGCATTTAAGATTAAAATGTAGCAACATTCCAATTATAATAGGAGTCAATGTAAAATCATTTGGAACAGTTTGAACAGTGAAATCAATGATTGAAATAAATCATGTCAGTGTCCCTTTAATAAACGATAGATTCATTCATCTTTACATTCTTTGGATTAGACAATATTGATATATAATTCACATATTCACTGTTGGAGTTACTTTATAGATATCAGCATACTCTAACAGCACCATGATTACATATTTGTACTAATCAATTTGGTTTTGTATTGTGATAAATATGTGTTGTGTCCTAAACAAGATTACTGTACATTGCACAAATGGCTCGATGTGCCACATGTCTTTGTTTATATTTGTCAACAGCTGTTATTCAAAATGTGGTTTGTGTGTATTCTTTTAAGAACATTGAACAATGGGTATATTTAGATATGCAATAGCATCGTATGAGATGATTTTGATGTCTAATATAGTCAGAAATTAAACATATGTTCAATACATCATTTTTAACAGAATCCCCTTGATTCAATCAAGCATTTTTTTGGATAATGACTGGTCTATTCTTCACATTTTCAAGTTGATTATTCTTAAAAATCGCTACAGATGTGATTTAGTGCTATCCCAAATGTGTTCACTAATATATATCTATATCATTCATAGAGAGAGTTGGTGTGGGGAGCCCTGAGGAATCCAGCACTGACACAGAGCCGCATTTGCGGTCTTCTGGTAAGTCCATTGACTCATTTATATGTCATTGAAGGTGTATTGGTAATCAATATTATGAGCATGATTCTCATGAAGCATAACATTTGAAACAAACATATAATTTACTCCTCTGATTATATATTAATTTTCTTGGAATATTGAAAGATTAATAATTAAAACTTTCTTAGTCTACACCTTTGTTATTCAGAAGATGTATAGCATATGTTTGTTTCCATGTTCATTTTTGACAACAATCATCAAGTGATACACACATGAGAAATTTTAAATGTTCTATGTACTATGCTTTTATGATTTTAAAATTAATACAAACAATAAATTGAAAATCTGAATCATTGAGAATAACAAATCTAAAGTAATTTGTATGCTCCATCAAAATGATGTAAATCATAACTTTGGGTGTGTATATCTTTAATGCAACATTGATGTGTGTCTTTGAGCAACAGTAACATATGTTATAATATCTGATCTTAACGTGTACACAACATGTTATGTTTTACAGAGATTGATTTAACATGTGTGACGGAGGAGGAAGAGGCTGCCTTGAAGTCTGATGGTATGTGAAATATATCTATCATGTTTACAACATGTTGCTTTATTGGAAATCATTTTATTGAAGACATTCAAAGTCTACAGCTTTTGCACTTTAAAAAGGAATATTATTTGTCTGTTCAAATACACTACTGCCCCCATTCTTTCAGGCAGCATGAAAATATGCTTGTATGTTTTTTTTTTTAATTTTATTTATAATTCATGCCATCATTATGTCACATGCATATTCCAGGCCAAACCACAATAATAATGTTATAATTGTACAGACAGTCATTGATATTCATCTGAGTGCCTATATGCATACCATATCCTCATTTCATAATTGTTTCGAAATTCAAACACACTTCTAAGTATATTGAAAACATAATCAATTTTAAATGCGTTGATTTGATTTCATGATGTTGGAGATGTTAATATATTTGTATTATTTATTTCAGTTGGATCCTCCACCTCTGGTCATCTGATTTCCGCCCCTGCCCAGTCCCCTGGCCAGACACAGACCCCTGCCCAGGCCCAGACCCCTGCCCAGGCCCAGACCCCTGCCCAGAACCTTGCCCAGGCCCAGACTCCTGCCCAGGCCCAGACTCCTGCCCAGGCCCAGACCCCTGCCCAGGCCCAGACTCCTGCCCAGGCCCAGACCCCTGCCCAGGCCCAGACCCCTGCCGGCCCTTCCCATTTGTCCTTTCCTGTCCCTCCCAAAAAACGGCCCTTCGTCCCCCTTCGCCGCTCTCCCCGTATTATGGGCCGTACAGCTACCCCAGCTGCCCAGACCCCAACTCACCACTCCCCAGCTGTACGGCCTACCCCGGAGCAGCAGCTCATCCCTCCCCAACCCAATCCCATCCCTCCCCAATCCAATCCCATCCCTCCCCCCTGTCTCAACCTTCATTGTCCTGGGTGTCGGATTGTCCTTCCCAGGCACAGCTGTAAGTATCATTCAAAATCCACATTATAAGATACTTAAAGGTACACTGAAGGCAAATTGTTTCTATTGTGATTCAAATAGAGCATGCAATGTTAATCAAATTTATAATTTACTACTCTTATCAATTATTCTTCATTCTCTTGCTATCTTTATTTAAACAAAGAAATGCCTAGAATTAATTTTAAATAGAAAATAATTGTGGACATCATTTCTTTATTGTTGGATGAATGTATCCATCAACCAGCAGGGACAACCAAAGTTGATAAACAAATATGGCCTGCCCTATAAACCTACATTCTTGCATTCAAAATCTAGCTAGAGAATTCAAACATTTAAAGAATATGTGTAATTTTTTAATATTTGTAATGTCATGCTCTATCTGAATCAGTCAATTAAATATTTAGGTTCAGTGTCCCTTTAATTTGATATCACTACATATACCAATCACCACTACTTGGATCCAACAATTTATGTACAAATGTTGATACATTATCTCTTGTCTAACCCAGTGGGAATGTAATTTCTTCAGGTTGATATGTTTACACAGCTTGTCCTCAACGACAAAATGTTTAAGGATAGGTGTGCCTACCACAGTATAATTAAAATATTTAAATTGCTAATGTAAGTACAATGTAAATCCTTTAACAAGATTTTATACACTCAAGCTGTATAAGTGGATCATCGAAAACCAATTAAAGGGGACAACATGTTTGAGTAAACTGTCCCTTTAATGATTTCGTTCTGTCTGAATAACATATTTAATGTGTAAAGAATCAATTTTAACAAATTGATGTAAAGAATGATTTGTCTTTATGATGACAATGTATCTTTGCTTATTTTTTCTTCTGTTGTGTAATTATCCTTAATATTTGATTTATTCTTTATTTTAGGCTGTGACTCAGCATGGCTCATGCTAGAAGGTATAGCACGAGTAGAGCAGGCCGTGTTGAGGAACGCAGCTGTCCTGAGAGGGATGAACGACACCATGCAGGCCCAGCTCCGGGTTCAGGATTTGACTCTGCGTCAAATCATGCTATTAAATTCAAGGCCTGAATCTGGAGCTGGACATGCACAGGACGATGAAGAGGATGACCAGTAAGTGGAGGATCTGGAGATGCTCCAAGGTCGCAGATAAGAATCCTCCGTCCACATGTTGATGTTTTTGTTATTGTTGCCATTTGGCCTTTTTTAAGTTTATTGTTGTGCCTGTTGCACTCTTTTACCTTGTCATATGGCTCCAATGGGGCTATGGTGGCCCTTGGCAACTCTCTTCATGGACTGTGATGCACTCTGTTACCTTGTCATATATCTACAATGAGGCTATGCTGGCCCTTGGCAACTCTCTTCATGGACTGTGATGCACTCTGTTACCTTGTCATATATCTACAATGGGGCTATGGTGGCCCTTGGCAACTCTCTTCATGGACTGTGATGCACTCTGTTACCTTGTCATATGGCTCCAATGGGGCTATGGTGGCCCTTGGCAACTCTCTTCATGGACTGTGATGCACTCTGTTACCTTGTCATATATCTACAATGGGGCTATGCTGGCCCTTGGCAACTCTCTTCATGGACTGTGATGCACTCTGTTACCTTGTCATACATCTACAATGGGGCTATGGTGGCCCTTGGCAACTCTCTTCATTGACTGTGATGCACTCTGTTACCTTGTCATATGGCTCCAATGGGGCTATGGTGGCCCTTGGCAACTCTCTTCATGGACTGTGATGCACTCTGTTACCTTGTCATATATCTACAATGGGGCTATGCTGGCCCTTGGCAACTCTCTTCATGGACTGTGATGCACTCTGTTACCTTGTCATATATCTACAATGGGGCTATGGTGGCCCTTGGCAACTCTCTTCATGGACTGTGATGCACTCTGTTACCTTGTCATATGGCTCCAATGGGGCTATGGTGGCCCTTGGCAACTCTCTTCATGGACTGTGATGCACTCTGTTACCTTGTCATATGGCTCCATTTTCCAGATCTTTACCATATTATTTATAAACGTTGTTGTTTTCTGACATACTAATAAAAGACATGTCATTGCACGATTCTTTGTCCTCCTTATTCATGTCATTGATTGAAATCTCTATTTTATCTGGTTGATCATTAAAGGGACATACCCAAAATAATGTTGTTTCCTGAATCATATATGTAATACAATTGGAAATGACTTTAAGATTAACATCTCCAATGTAATTTTTATTTTTGTCTTTATATTTTTATCTAAAATCTTTATCATTGCATGATTATGATTAGCATAGTAATTGTTTTATATATGTATATAAAGATTGTTATATATGTATATTTCAAATTTCACATCCATGTGTGTATTTATAAACTCTGCATGAATTGATGCACCTTTAACAAATGATCTGAGGATTGATACAATGATATAATCCCTGTAAAGTGTTCATTTTCTTGAAATAGTATTGTCTCTGTGTATCCTCTTTTTATAAATAAAAATCATGTCCCTTTAAGTGATGGTGAGCACAATTGTTAATGAATGTATTTCCATTTCTAAAGCGTTTTTGTCCTTTTTACATGAACAAGGACATATAATCTTAATAATAAACAATCTTATTGTAATGTTGACAGCACATGTATTTCATTTTCTATTCTATCTTATTGTAAAAGTGTAACCAAATCAATCTCTGTGTGTAATGCGCATATTTTATATGAGGAATATGTTTTTCAAAATATTGTTAAAAAATACTTCTCCTCCCATATATGGCTATAGGTAGTCTGACCATATTTCAACTTGAATAAATGACACGTTTGATCAATACATGTGTCATTATTGTTATTCCCAAACAATCTAAACATATCTTAAAACATCAATGGCATATGTATTTCTCATGTGTATCTTTTAAATGTTAAAGATATACACCATAGCTATAGTTAAAGGGACAGTCAAGTCCGAAAAGATGAATCATGATTTCGTGACATTCCTAGATAGCAATCTAGACACATACTAGTTTCAAAAATATAAATACGTTTCTTAGTGATATGCCAAGCTGTCAACTGAGTCTTTGTATTGGCTGCGTTTTTTCTGCGATCGCGGATGCGCCATGTTGCTTAAGACGTCACCTGCCAGGCTGTCCAATGATTCCTTGTATTGACTGACGTTTTTACGCGATCAAGGATGCACCTTTTATTGGATGGCGTTTTTACGCGATCAAGGATGCGCCTTTTTTTTGTTTGCGTTCTTCTGTGATCAGGAATGTGCCTTTTATTGGATTGCGTTCTTACGTGATCAAGGAAGCGCCATGTTAATTAAGACGTCACATGCAAAGGTAAAAAAACGTCTGATTGTATTACGTAGTCCCGCAATATTTGTTTGTGCACGTTAAACACGTTTGTGAATGAAGCCAAGTTTAAAAACATTGCGAATATGGATTGTTTGCATCATGTTACATTGTTGAACCATAGCTGATAAAGACCACCTGGTTGAATAAACAAACGAAAGCAAAATGTTTTCATGCATAAGATATTTCGAGGCAAGTGCAAATCTCTATAGTCCATGTTGTTTAATATGTTTGTCAACAATATGTTCCTTTTTATGAAAAATGACTGTTGTGTTTAAATGTTAAAGATATCTAATTCATAAATATGCGCTATTGTGTTAGAATCAAGTAATCAATATGCATTTATCTTTATCATATGCTAAATATATGATGCCGACTTCTTCTAAATGTAATTTCGTCGTATATTTTATTAAAGGTTCATTAGACACTCACATTATAAATCAAAACTTTTTATTTTGTCTCTAGTTAGATAGTCCATTGTTTAACAAATACACGTTTCATTTTGCTTCTGTTCAAAGAAAATGTAAGTAATTTTCAGACTCCTCGCCAAGCCTCTGAGTTTCATGTGAGTACCATCTCCAGCTTTCTCCTGTTTGTGTAAAGGGTCTTTTCATATGTTAATGATGGGGTATTGTCTTGTTTTACGGTTGTAATGGGGGTTCATCTATATTTTCAATAGAGCTAACCCGATTTTCTTTGAAAGTGTTTAAAGCTTTGTAATATTGATATCAGTATATGTTAATCTTGTTGTTTCTAGTAGTGTCTATTACATACAGTTCTGTTAAAAATATAGTATACTGTCCCTTTAATGCAAATGTTTATTTTTGTATCATGTATGAGTTCCACATTGGTTAATCTCCAAATATATTATTGTTAGCATATTTTCACCCCCCACTCCTAAAAGGACTTTAAACCATATTCATTGTTAAAACAAATGTCTTTATAAAAATAAATTAACACAATAATGTCTCTTTAAGAAAATAGACTTTATTTAACACGTCAATATAAATCTGATTTCAATATTTATTGTTTGAACAAGTACATGTAGATATACCAACAATCTTCAAATATATGTTAGCATATGTAATTTTGTTAAAGGGACAGTTTAGAAAACAAATAATGTTTTGCATTATTCTAAAAGTCAATTTTGTAATATCAATGATATCAAAGGTTTCTCACCAATTAATCATTTGTCTGTGTTTATTTTAATTTGCTATCTAAACCTATGAGGTTCGTGTGCTCATTTCTTAGAGCTTGAAGAGTGCATGTAATCATTATACAATTTGACCACTAGAGGGCATTTGGATAGCATTTGTATATGTAAAACCTTGTGGTCATACAGCATATTATTTACCATGTATTGATCATTGATATCTAAAATGTTGTTATGTCAGAACAACAAATAAGTGGTCATTTTTCATAGTCATAGATACAAGGGTAAGCACATAAGTCACACGTATTTCTCCATGTTTTGTTGTTTCCAACTTGATAATGCGTAATACAGTGTTTTCTTTGTAATCAATAATTTTCTGACTGTCCCTTTAAGCTGTGTTATTGGCATTCAAACAGTAATATGCCATCATGGATAATTGTAATGGTAATTTTGTTTGCGATTCGGGAAACAGTTTGGACATCACATCACAGAAACCAATCAATATCATGAACAAGGATAGGTATGTGATGATGTGGTTTTCACACACTTATAACCCACACTCTGCAAACAATCTGCCTCCATGGACCCGGTCCCATAGAAGTAGATTATATACAGAGTGTGGTCCACAAGTGTATGAAAACCACATCATCACATACCTATCCATTACACATTAAATAAAAAAAACATTAAACATGAAAACAAATACTTACTTCCTCTTCCTTCCCCTCTTCCCACGGGCTGAGGCTCTGGGAGGGGCAACTGCCAACTCCGACGAGTTCTCCTTGGAGATGTTGTGGGAAGAGTGGAAGGAAGAGTACTGGGACGACCAAGGTGAGGAGGAGAAGATGGCTGAGGAGGAGGAGATGGCTCGGCAGGAGGAGATGTCCCGGCAGGAGAAGATGGCCCGGCAGGAGAAGATGGCCCGGCAGGAGAAGATGGCCCGGCAGGAGAAGATGGCTCAGCAGGAGAAGATGGCCCGGCAGCAGGAGGCCCAGCAGCAGGAGGCCCAGCAGCAGGAGGCCCAGCAGCAGGAGGCGGACCAGGAGGCAGACCAGCATGCGCCTCCCGGAAAAAATTAAACATCTCTTGGTGTAGATTAATGATTCTGTTTTGCCCTTCTTCTATTCTATTAAGTATGTTTATTATTTGGTTTTGTCCTTCAATTATTTGGTTTTGTCCTTCAAGAATTCGAGTTCGGCCTTCTATATTTTGTATCCGGGAGTTACGCATCTGGTCTATGTAGTCTAGTAGAACCCGCACCTCCGCTATTTCCTGTTGTTGTGCTTGGCGGGGTACCCGTGCACGGCGGGGTGCGGGTCCTTGAGGGGCCTCTGGTTCAGCGGCCTCCTCCTCTGCTTCCGGGGCCTCTTCATCTGCTTCCGTGCCCTCTTCGTCACGGGGGGCCTCTTCCCTCCGAAGTGGAAATTCCTCCCCACCACTCTCATCCCGGGGAGATGGAGGAGGCTGTATTTGTTGTGCTGCCTCCTCCCCAGATTCTGTATATTTGAAAAAATAAAAAATGTATATATTAGCATATTTCCAAATAAAGCTTTAAATGACTTAGCTTACGATACAATTACAAATGCAGAATCATTAATCTACTTTGAAATCTAACAATAAATACGATTTCCGCATTTTCTAAACCGTGTTTGTGATATCTCTGGTCAATCTGAATGTTTTAGCGTTTGTTTTCAGTCTGTTTAAATGCACACCTAACCTATAGCCTAGATACTGATGTAACCCCAAAGTAATTGTGAATGCGTGTAAACAACGTTATAGCATTAATCTGATCCTTAAAGGGACATTAAACCCAATGTTTTATCTTTCATGATTTAGAAGCATACATTTATAATCAACTTTCTAATGTACTTTTCTTATCTAATTAGCTTCATTCTCTGGATATTCTTTGCTGAAAAGCATATCTAAATATGCTTAGAAGATGCTGATTGTTAGCTGAATATAGCTGCCTCCTGTGATTGGTTCACCGTGTGCATGGCTATTTCTTCATTAAAATATATCTCAAGAATGATTCAAATTAGGTAATATAAGTACATTTGAATGTTTTGTCAAATTGTATTCTCTACCTCAATCATGAAAGTAAAGGTTTGCGTATAGTGTCCCTTGAAATACATTCGTATGTGAATTTATTCTTAAATGAGCTTACCGTCAGATGAGAATGGCAGGTTCCCGGTATCAATTCCTCCGATACCGACTACATCCACCTCGGAGATGCTGGGCCGCAACATTTCCTCCCATCGGCAGTACTCGATTTCCAGGGCAGGGCTGCCACCGGTTCCTGCGGAATGTCGGGCCTCCAGGCTTAACTTTTTCTTGAGATCCATCTTACAGTCCCGGTAGCGATGTTTTATAGAGTCCATATCTCTGTTCCGGCCACCCACTGCATTGACTGCATTCCTTATCTCATGCCAGAGCTTCCTCTTCTCAGTCGGGGTGGTCTTCTGGTGCTGCAGCCTCCTATACCTGGCCATATAGGCCTCTACGAGGGCCTCCTTCTCCTCCATCGAAAACCTCGCCTCCCTAGTCGCCTTGGCCTTCCCATGTGACGATGCCCTCTGTTTCCCGGACTGTGAAGCCCTACTCTGTCCGCCACTGGGCCCAGCCACTTGTTCATCTTGAACCAAGTGGCTGGGTCCACCCACCGCTTCCACCCCCGCTTCCTGCCCCCCTTCCTGCCCCCCTTCCTGCCCTGTTCCTCTCCCCCTCCCTCTCCTCCCCCCTCTACCTCTCCCCTGCCTGCCCTCCATCTGTTCCCTAAACTAAACCCCAAATAATCAAACAAAAAGTGAGTGTGATGAAATGAAATGGGGTCAAAATAAAGAACTAAAAAGACAAAATAAGTGCTGAAAGTGTGAGAGGGATCTAAAAAAACAAAGAGGGTAAGGAGTATTTAAATAAACCAAAAGAAGAAGAAGACTAAAAGGAGGATATGTAAACTAAATGTAACTAGGGGATGGGTATGGGATGGGTATGGGGTATGGGATAAGAGTAAATGGGATGAAAGGGAATGGCACTACAGGGAATGGGGTATGGAGTGTAGTATGAGGGGGTATGGGGTATGGAGTGTATGTAGTGTTATTGATAAGTGTATGTATGTATTGAATGTGTTTGCGTGTAAATGTGTAAAGTGTACAGAAAAATCACTCGCTCGCTAACTCACACTACTACTAATTCTCACTAACTCACACTACTACTAATTCTCACTAACTCACACTCCCACTAACTCTCAATAACTCACACTACCACTAACTCACGCTCCCACTAACTGACTCTCTCACACTACAACTAACTCTCACTAACAACTCCCACTACCACTAACTCACTCACGCTCCCACTAACTGACTCTCTCCCACTCCCACTAACTCCCACTCCCACTAACTCACTCACGATAACACTAACAACTGACTCTCTCACACTAACACTAACTCACTCACAATAATGCACAAACTCTCTAATCTTAAACCTCCAATCTCCAAAGACCCACCAGCAACACAGTCAAAGAAGCCATGCTTGTGTGGTGCTTAAATACCCTGTGTAAATGTTTAAAGATGTACCAATTTCCGTTGTAAATTGTGTTCAGGTGTGCTTTATTAGCAATTAATATTAGTGCAATGTGTATTAGTTGTGTGAATTTGTGCATGCTCATTTGGAGTTAGTATTTGTGGAATGTGTAGAATGCGATAATGTCATAGTGCTCATTTTCTATAACATTGTCCAATAGTATTATGTTTAAATGTGAATTTGCGATGGTGTGTTATTAGTGAAGTGTTGTATATGTATGTTTGTCCTAATATATAGTGATATTGAATGCGATTATTTTGCTAGTGTATGTATATATTTTTTATTCCTTGTTGTTATTTAGCGTATTTCCGCATCTTAAAGTATATGCGTATTCCCTGTATTAAATTTTATTAAAAATCCCCCCGCTTGTGAATGTGTAATGCTTCTGTGCTTTGTTGAGTGATTGTTGTGACATTTGCGGCGTGTTATTGTTGTGCATGATGTGGTATGCGTCATATGACCGAGCTGTGCGTATTTCTCGCGAGATCGAGTGTTAGGTGAAAAAAGCTATTTTTTTTGCTTTTCCATTGATCTCTATGGGAGACTGTCTAACGCGGGCAGGATTCCGCGTGTGAAATACACGCGTTAGGAGCATCGTTAGATGGTCTTTTTTGAACTCTAAATACCGGAGTCAAACAATGCCGTGCGTTAGACATAAACCACGCGTAGCGTTAGCATCCCATCTACCGCCAAACTCCAAATCTAGCCGTTAATTTCCTAACGTTTGTCCGTTTTTCCCCTTCGTTTTGCCCCCCTGTTGTTTCTATTTTCGCTATCGTTACCTTACTGTATTTTCCCACTTTATCAGGCGTATTACGCTGGTCTCCTCTCCCCTGCACTATCGCTGTTAATCCAGCGCCATCTTGTGGGCCGGCCTCTTCCTTCCCGCCCATTCACGCTGACGTAGCATCCAGTTACCTCAGTCAGCCTGTCAGCCTCCATATTGCTGACTTGTAACATTGTTTCTCCTTGTTACGCTCAGTCTTTTCTGTTGCTTGCTTAATTCTCCATTTTCATCCTTAAACCTGTATTGCCATCTACTGGTTGTAGATATATTTTTCATGTTATATAAGTTAAAGAACTTTTTTTAGCTAATGTTTTTTGCACATAGATTATTCTGTGTAAAATTTAAATACTACTTATTTTTACATAAAGAATAGTTTATTATATTTTATCTAACTTATAAGAGAGTTATTATTATATTTTTTGAATATATATTTGTATAATTTTCTGTCAGACATATTTTAAAAAAAAAACAATGTCTGAAATTCAAACAGTGACATCTCCCCTAACTATACAAACAGTTCAGTCTATGATAGATTCCTCTATGAATAACCTGTTTGATAAAATGTCCTCTCTGATGGGTGTAAAAGAGAAAAAGTTATCTTTAAAAAGGAAAAACCCATCTATTGCCTGTAAAGCAAGTAAAAAACTTATCGCAAAATCACGTCAGCTTTTGTCTGATCCTAACTTTCCTCACAGCAAAGGAAGCAAAACCACTGTAACTAGGACCCTGCACCCCAAGGGTACTCAAATGGGGGATACTAATATATGCCAAAAATTTTAATTTAATTCTAAAGATACTGAGAAAGATCCATCTTCAGAATCTGATGTTTCAGATGGGGATGACTATACTGATGTAAACTCTGATCATTTTAATGAATCTGATAATTCTGATGGCTCTCCAGCAGCTAAAAAAAAGAAAAAGAAATCTAAAAAATGTAATGATTACACTGAGGACGATGAGGATTTTATTGACTGTTTGGGCAATCCTAGATTCAAGCCCGACAAATTACACCATCTGCAGAGTGGTGTCCCCCCATTGAATTAGCTAAATTCATTGATTACCAACTCCGAAAACCCCTGAAAAAACAAACTCGCAATAAAATGAAAGCAGAATGTCCTCGCCCCCTTTTACCAAAAAATGCTTCAAATACTCCTGAGGTCGATCCCAAAATTCTAAAATTTATCGGCACTCCAGGTTACAAATTAAAGAAAGGAGTAGACAGATCTTGGAAAATCTGTCAGGACAAACTTTTAGATTCTGTCGGTCCCCTGACCAAGTTATTTGAACTGTCGGAGCAGGGTGTAGCAGAAGACTGCCCTCTAGACCCGTACATAGTCAGAGAATGGGTCCAAAGATTGCTTTGTTTTATAGGAAACACCAACTGCGCCATGTCCTGCGAAAGGAGGCGTAACATTTTAAGGAAAATTGACCCAAAAATTTCAGATTTCTCCTCTAATAACATCGCCTCTGATAATAATGGGCTATTATTTGGAGATTCATATTTAAAAGACCTTAACCAATATGTAAACACCTTCTCCAATTTAAACAAAATAAAAACGTCTGTAAAGAAAATATTTTACCCTAACCAGAGTTTTTCTGACAGGGCCGGGAGAGGCAAAGGCCGCTTTCCCGGCCGCCAAGCTTATTTATCCAGGTCTCACTATTTCCCCCATCAATCCCAATATCATTCCCAATTCCAAACTCAATTTCAAAGAAGTTATCCAGACCCATCTACCTCTTCCTTCTTCCCGACAAGAGGACGCCCCTGGACTCAAAGAGGTTTTAGGAGCAGAGCCAGAGCTAGACAAGCTCCAGGTAAATTTATCATTTCCTCCCCCTGTTTCTTTTTTCCCCAGAAAAAAAATGGTGGCAGACTCGCCCTGTTTACCCAAAATTGGGCTGCAATTACTTCAGATCCTTGGGTCTTACAAACAGTGTCAGGTATTCTCATAGAATTAATTTCTCTCCCAATTCAAATCAGTCTCCCTCATCCCATTCACATTTCCCAGGAGGACACTCTTTTGGTCAAAAGAGAAATTTCAACTCTTTTTTCCAAAAAAGCAATTCTTCCTGTTTTTCAACCTCAAAATATTTACCTAAGCAACCTATTTTTAGTAAAAAAGAAAAACAACCAGTTCAGACCAGTCATAAATCTAAAGTCATTAAATGCTTATGTGGTATACCATCATTTCAAAATGGAGGGAATACACTTATTACGGACGCCTATCTAACCGTTCCAATTGCCCAAGAACATTGGAAATATTTAACATTCCGTTGGGAAGACCACTTGTCTTCCTTTCGGCTTGTCTTCCGCCCCTTGGATTTTCACCAAGCTACTAAAACCTGTAGTGGCTTGGTTGAGACTTCGAGGTATTTGTCTGATAATTTATTTAGACGACATATTAATAATGGACCAAGATTTTCTCTCTCTTCAGAATCATCTTTTTTTCTACAATTTCCTTACTGGAATCTTTAGGTTTTATTGTGAACAAGCAGAAATCGGTCCTTTGTCCTACAAGATCTTTAATTTTCTTAGGTTTTCAAATCAATACAGTTCTTTCCACCTTGAGTCTTCCTCCAGACAAGGTGAACAACATCAAGAAAGAAATTTCCAAAACCTTATCCAAAGAATCTGTCCCTATCAGAACTATAGCCAGAATAGTAGGTTTACTATCATCCTCTATTCAGGCTATTTTCCCCGCTCCTCTACATTACCGAGAACTTCAGAGATTAAAAATTCTTCATTTGAGAAAAGGTTTTTCTCATTCTTATTTGATTCCTTTGTCTGCAGAAGCCAAAGTAGAACTTTCTTGGTGGCTTTCTCATTTGGAAGCCTGGAATGGGAGAGCCATTTTCGGCAGGACTCGTGATTTTGTTATAAAATCCGATGCCAGTCTTTCAGGCTGGGGTGCGCGTTGCGGTCCTTCCATCACAGGTGGCAAATGGACATTGGAGGAGAAACGTTTCCACATCAATTGTTCGGAATTATTGGCTGGCTCGTTTGCAGTCAAAAGTTTTGCCAAATTTTCTTCTCCAGTTTCTATTCTCCTGCGTATGGACAATATTTTGGCGGTGCAGTATCTCAATCGTTTGGGAGGCACCAAGTCGAGAGACTTTTCCAATATAACTAAAGAGTTTATTCATCTTTGTTTAGACAGGAATATTTCTGTCAAAGCGGAATATATTCCAGGACAATCGAACTCAGCTGCAGACTGGGGATCTCGTCATTTGACAGATTCCAGCGACTGGAGATTGGACAGGAACATTTTTCTTTCTCTTCAATCTCTCAGAGGTCCCTTTTGTTTGGACCTTTTTGCGTCCAGGACCAATTACCAGATTCGCCCGTACTTCAGTTGGCATCCATATCCAGAGGCAGCGGCCATAGATGCTTTTCTCCATCCATGGCCTCCTCAGAAAGCTTATGCTTTTCCTCCGTTCTCCATGATCCCGAGGACAATTACGACGATCTGCAGGGATCTTCTATGCCTAACCATGGTGACCCCCTTTTGGCCAACTCAATCATGGTACCCTTCTCTTCTGGAGATGTCCATCAATCCCCCAATTCTTTTTCCTCCGCTTCCTCACCTGTTAGTCAACCCAGAGGGCGATTATCACAGTTTAGTTCTTCAAGGATCTCTTCTCCTGATAGCATGGACAATCTCAGGGGACCCTGGTCCCTCCGAGGCCTTTCGGAGGGAGCTAGGTCCCTCATTCAGGATTCCTGGGCCCCAGGTACCCGCAGATGTTATTTTGCTGCATGGTCAAAATGGTCTGGCTGGTGCCTGCGGAAAGACTTGGATCCCGTTTCTTCTGATTTAACAGAAATTATTAACTACCTGTCTCATCTTTTTGATTCAGGGCTTGGTTACAGAACAATTAATGTACATCGTTCAGCTATTTCAGCTAGACACAATTTAATTAACAATATCCCTATCTGCAAACATCCTTTGATTTGTAGAGTACTCAAAGCCATAAGATTAAAGCGTCCTCCGGTTCCTAAACACAAATTTTTCTGGGATGTAGATTTAATTTTCTCCCTTTTTAAATCTTGGCCCGATAACAGTTTGCTATCCCTAAAACAACTTTCTGCTAAACTTGCTACTCTCCTTTGTTTAATTTCTTTCAGGCGAGTATCTGATGTGAAAGCTTTAGATTGGAACTCTAAACGTTTTTCTCCTGAAGGAGTTACCTTTTTTCTTTCTCGCAGAACTAAGACTCTGTCTACCTCTATTTTCTATCCTTATCTTCCTGCTGAACCTTCTCTCTGTGTAGTTGAATGCCTAAAGTCGTATGAGTCTAGAACTTTGATTTTTAGAAAATCTACTTTTAATCAACTTTTAATTTCCTTTGTTCCTCCTCACACTCCTATCACTTCTACTTCTATTGCTAGGTGGGTTAAATGGGTCATGAAAGAAGCTAGTATTAATATTTCTTTCACTGCCCATTCCGTTAGAGGATCCGCTGCCTCAAAAGCCTTTTTAAAAGCAGCCCCTCTACAACAAATTTTGAATGCGGCAGATTGGTCTTCTGATTCCATTTTTAAGCAATTTTATTTCAGACCCATTCAACATGCCTCTCTTAACTTGTTTTCTTAATATGCTTTAAACTTGCAAAAATAGGAGTCTCTGGTCTTGTAATAAAATTCCGATTATCCTAATTCTTTGAAGGTATAATCTAGATTTTATTAAAGACACAGAGACGAGTATTTTCCCTCCTCAAAAAATGTGATTTTTTTCCCACCCTGTTTTTATTATTGTATATTATTAATATATTTTGTCTTTAACAGTTTCCATATAAATCCAATCCATTTATACCGTCTGGATTCTTGCCTGCAACTCAAGAGTTTCATCATCCTTCAATTGAATCCTGGATTCCCGGTCTAACTTCAATCAAATTCGACATATCCTGGAATATCTTCTGTCAGTTCTGCAGGAAATTGTCACTCGTTGTCCTTTGTTGTTTTGGACTTTTTGGATTTATCATGATGCTTAATATTTTGTTCCTTTTGAGCATCAACTAAGAAAGAGGAAGATTGACAGTACTCAGTTTATAGTCTATTCTCTGTTCGTATTGGCTGTTTTTTCTGGTCATTATAATAAGCTTCTTCTAGCTTCTTATGTTATGTTTTTTGTTTATGTTATATCTTTATTGTTCTTTAAAAGGCTGCATTTGAGTAGTAAAGAAAGACAATGCAAAAATACTCGTCTCTGTGTCTTTAATAAAATCTAGATTATACCTTCAAAGAATTAGGATAATCGGAATTTTCTGACCAACCAATGCTCCAACCTCTGGAAAATTGGGCTCTGAGATCCCCTGTCAACTAACTTTTGTAAGAACAGGAGCAAGGATCTTAGTAAATCCACATGAAGCTGTAGCCAATACAATAGGGAAAACTGCAAACTGTTCCAAAGCGAAAATTATCTAAATAGGAGGGAATGTAAAGACAGACATTATTCGAATCCAGTTCAAGGGCAAGATTGACAATGAAATTTTTTTTTTTTTCAAATGGGAAACCCTTATAAAATTTGAACTATATCAAAACCATACCAGCATGAAATTGTAAAACGTACCTTTTTCAGAGTCCAGTTCTGGCCTTGATGGAGCCCCCGGGAGCATAATGGCACCTGGAATGTAGTGCCATAACACATTCCTCCATGGATCTTTGTCCCACATGTGATCTGCTGACAGCTATTTATTTACCTACCATGTAAATGACACTCCTGCCTCTACAAAGAGTGGGTTTCTTGACAGCATTGGTTGCTGTAAATTTATAATGTTTCACAGAATCATATCTCAGGTAAAACAGTTCGGGTAGCTCCTTTTATTTTTATTTTTTACAAGTAGCTCTCGGTTTCCGCCAGGGTTCAGTTCTTTAAAGGGACACTGAACCCAATTTTTTTTCATAATTCAGATAGAGCATGGAATTTTAAGCAACTTTCTAATTTACTCCTATTATCAATTTTTTTTCGTTCTCTTGCTATCTTTATTTTAAAAGGAGGAATGTAAATCTTAGCAGCCAGCCCATTTTAGGTTCAGCACCATGGAAAGTGCTTGCTTATTGGAGGCTTACATTTACCCATCAATAAGAAAGCATAACCAAGGTTCTCAACCAAAAATGGGCCGGCTCCTATGCATCACATTCCTGCTTTTTAAATAAAGATAGCAAGAGAACAAAGAATATTGATAATAGGAGTAAAATCGAAAGTTGCGTAAAATTGCATACTCTATCTGAATCATGAAAGAAAACATTTGGGTTTAGTGTCCCTTTAAGGAGTGGTCGCAAAAAACATAATTTATGCTTACCTGATAAATGTATTTCTTTTGTGATGTATCGAGTGCACGGATTCATCCATACTTGTGGGATATTCTCCTTCCCTACAGGAAGTGGCAAAGAGAGCACCCACAGCAGAGCTGTCTATATAGCTCCTCCCTTAGCTCCACCCCCCAGTCATTCGACTGAAGGCTAGGAAGAAAAAGGAGAAACTATAGGGTGCAGTGGTGACTGAAGTTTTTTAAATAAAAATATACTGCCTGTCTTAAATAAACAGGGCGGGCCGTGGACTCGATACATCACAAGAGAAATAAATTTATCAGGTAAGCATAAATTCTGTTTTTTCTTGTAAGATGTATCAAGTCCATGGATTCATCCATACTTGTGGGATACCAATACCAAAGCTTTAGGACACGGATGAAGGGAGGGACAAGACAGGTACCTTAAACGGAAGGCACCACTGCTTGTAGAACCTTTCTCCCAAAAATAGCTTCCGAAGAAGCAAAAGTATCGAATTTGGAAAATTTGGAAAAAGTATGAAGCAAAGACCAAGTCGCCGCCTTACAAATCTGTTCAACAGAAGCCTCATTATTAAAAGCCCATGTGGAAGCCACTGCTCTAGTAGAATGAGCAGTAATTCTTTCAGGAGGCTGCTGGCCAGCAGTCTCATAAGCCAAACGGATGATGCTTTTCAACCAAAAGGAAAGAGGTAGCCGTAGCCTTTTGACCTTTCCGTTTACCAGAATAAACAACAAACAATGAAGATGTTTGACGGAAATCTTTAGTTGCTTGTAAGTAGAACTTTAAAGCATGAACCACATCAAGATTGTGCAACAGACGTTCCTTCTTTGATGAAGGATTAGGACACAGTGAAGGAACAACAATCTCCTGATTGATATTCCTATTAGAAACAACTGTTAGTATATTTATGAAAATCTTAGCAGTGCTCTCCAAATAATATATCAGCTTATGGCAGGGTTATAACACAATACAAATAATAATTATCCTTAAAAATAGAAACCCTTAACCAACATGCATATACTAGAAACCATAAAATTAATATAAATACCTGAACTCTTTTATTTAGTTAATATCCATGAACATTTTTGAAATATATTTGCAATACCAGAATATGATACAATATTATATGCGCTTGAAAACTATTTAAATATGCTATGCAAAGTTTATACACGCTTATCTATAAAACCAGCCTTATTTACAAATCTTTTAACATCCAAGCAACAGTGTTTATAATCAATAGGATAATATATATATTCTGCTATTTAACTGTAATTTATCCTAATACAATATTGATTTAAAATATCAGAACTTTCACAGATAGGTTACTTAATTCACCAGATTCAAATTTAAACAATAATACAATATACACTTCTGAATTATTATTATATATTTGCATAGATAAACAATTTAAGATTGGGATTAGTTTAACAATACATAGTCTATGAAATGCTATCTTGGAATATCAACTACTTTTTTAAATCTGCTTATTATAATTTAACTGTAGTGACTATGCATATAACTTATCTTACCAATAATCTTGAATACGTTACCAAATAAACCAGACGATATCCAGTTTCCAATGTTTCTCAACAGATCCAATTTCACCTCAGAATACCAAAAAGTATCATTTGCAGTCAATGAGTAGAATAGATCAGCTTTGCTTTGAGTATATGGTATTTCACGCCAGCATCCAATTACCAGTCAGCTCAGCCAAAATCTCTCTCTATGTTGCAATCACTTATATGGGTTCTGAAACTGTGGTTACATATTAATTAAACCAAATGCCTTAGTGTCAAGCCTTTGGAGACATCCTAGAGATGTGTATTCAGAATTTTACCTGTGTTAATTTTCAGTTCCTTGTGGTTATACAATTGCATAATTTAGCATATTGAGTGTGGGAGATCTCTTGGAAACAATCCTTGTTCTACAAACAATCCATTTGATAATATTATTTAATAATATTTCAAATACCTTGACATAACCTTAGGAAGAAACCCAGGTTTGGTACGCAAAACCATCTTATCTGCATGGAAAACAAGGTAAGGTGAATCACACTGTAAAGCAGATAACTCAGAAACTCTTTGAGCCGAAGAGATAGCTACTAAAAACAAAACTTTCCAAGATAGAAGCTTAATATCTATGGAATACATAGGTTCAAACGGAACCCCTTGAAGAACTTTAAAAATTAAGTTTAGGCTCCATGGTGGAGCAACAGGTTTAAATACAGGCCTGACTAAAGGCTTGAACGTCTGGGACATCTGCCAGACGTTTGTGTAAAAGAATAGACAAAGCCGATATTTGTCCCTTTAAGGAGCTAGCTGCTAATCCCTTCTCCAATCCTTCTTGGAGAAAGGACAATATTCTAGGAATCCTAATCTTACTCCATGAGTAACCCTTGGATTCACACCAATAAAAATATTTGCGCCAAATCTTATTATAGATCTTCCTGGTGACAGGCTTTCTAGCTTGAATCAGGGTATCAATGACCGACTCAGAGAAACCACTCTTTGATAGAATCAGGCGTTCAATCTCCAAGCAGTCAGACGCAGAGAAATTAGATTTGGATGCGTGAATGGACCTTGGATTAGAAGGTCCTGCCTCATTGGCAGAGTCCACGGTGGAACCGATGACATGTCCACTAGGTCTGCATACCAAATCCTGTGTGGCCACGCAGGTGCTATCAGAATCACTGAAGCTCTCTCCTGCTTGATTCTGGCAACCAGACGTGGGAGGAGAGGAAACAGTGGAAACACATAGGCCAGATTGAAGGACCAGGGCACTGCTAGAGCATCTATCAGTACCGCCTAGGAATCTCGGGACCTGGACCCGTAACAAGGAAGTTTGGAATTCTGATGGGACGCCATGAGATACAATTCTGGTGTGCCCCATAGCTGAGCCAGCTGGGCAAATACCTCCGGATGGAGCTCCCACTCCCCCGGATGAAAAGTCTGATGACTTAGGAAATCCCTCCTCCCAGTTCTCTACTCCTGGGATATGGATTGCTGAGAGATGGCAAGAGTGATCCTCCGCCCATCGGATTATTTTGGTTACCTCCATAATCGCTATAAAACTCTGTGTTCCTCCTTGATGATTGATATAAGCTACAGTCGTGATGTTGTCCGACTGAAATCTGGTGAATTTGGCTGCAGCAAGTTGGGGCCACGCCTGAAGCGCATTGAAGATCGCTCTCAGTTCTAGAATGTTTATCGGGAGGAGAGTTTCCTCCTGAGACCATAAGCCCTGTGCTTTCAGGGAGTTCCAGACTGCACCCCAGCCTAACAGGCTGGCATCTGTTGTTACTATGAGCCACTCTGGCCTGCGGAAACACATTCCCTGAGACAGGTGGTCCTGAGACAACCACCAGAGAAGAGAATCTCTGGTCTCTTAGTCCAGATGCAGTTGAGGAGATAAATCTGCATAATCCCCATTCCACTGTTTGAGCATGCATAGTTGCAGTGGTCTGAGGTGTAGGCGGGCAAAAGGGACTATGTCCATTGCCGCTACCATGAGTCCGATTACCTCCATGCACTGAGCCACTGATGGCTGAGGAATGGAATGAAGAGCTCTGCAAGTGGTTAAGATTTTTGATTTTCTGACCTCTGTCAGTAATATTTTCATTTCTACCGAGTCTATCAAAGTTCCTAGGAAGGAAACTCTTGTGAGAGGGAAGAGAGAACTCTTTTTTTATGTTCACCTTCCACCCATGAGATCTCAGAAAAGCCAACACGATGTCCATGTGAGACTTGGCTAGTTGGAAAGTCGACGCCTGAATTAATATGTAGTCTAGATAAGGCGCCACTGCTATGCCCCACGGCCTTAGAACCGCCAAAAGGGACCCTAGCACCTTTGTCAAAATTCTGGGAGCCGTGGCCAACCCGAAGGGAAGGGCCACAAACTGGTTATGCCTTTCCAGAAAGGCGAATCTGAGGAATTGATGATGATCTCTGTGAATAGGGATGTGTAGAAACGCATCCTTTAAGTCCACGGTAGTCATATATTGTGATGATATGTGATGTTATGTGATGTAATGTGGTATATTTTGATAGAACAGGAGGAAAATAAGTTCTGGTACCTAGTATCCGCTATAGCAGGACCACTCAGCCTCACACCAAACCTTGGATTCACACAGATTTAACTTACAGGAATCCAGTTATGCTCATTGAACTGAGGGTCACTACTGCAGGGTACAGAGTGAAAACGGAGCCGTCACGCAACCAAGATACAAGAGTATATGTATTTCAACACATAGGAGATGTATCTACAAATAAGATAGACAAAATAATCTAGCAGATAGCTAGTGAGGATAAATGTGAAATAGCAGACACAAAATACTGAGAGACTTATGTAATGAAATGTTATAGTGTTAGAAGGGCAGATGATATTATCCCAAAATGAATTTGAAGAGCTATGGTAGATTAGTAATAGTTAGAGATGCATGAGAAATATGGCAATACAGGAGTGCAAACTAATCCAGGGTTAAATAATATAAGAATTACAATTGAATCCAAATCCAGAGTTGTTGCTGGAGATACTTTTCAGATATACAGCACTTAAGTAGTTAAGTTATGCAGACACAATGATATGTTAAGGTTTGCTGATAGACATTGCATTTGCAAGCTTAGATTAGTATTAATGAAAAACAGTAACTGAATTAAGTTCACAGCAAGAGTTAATAATGCAAGCAACAGTTCAAGGAGAGTATGCAGTAGTAAAGCAGTTAAAGCTTATCCAGCAGTATGGTGTTAATAACAGTCAATGAAATAGCAGTAGTTTGCAGAATAGAGAGACACTGATATCCCAGGTAATAAGTAAATATACAGACCAAATCCTGTTCGTTGGTTAGAAGGCAAAGTGAGAGCCTGATGGAAGCGATACTGCTTACTGAGTTACTGTTTGCTGGAGGGACACAGCGCGGTACACGCGCTGCAGAGACGCTGAGATGCCGGGTGTGACGTCACAGGCACCCGGTGTAGCAGGCAGGGAAACTGAGAGCTGATCCTTTGGTTCCTATGGTACCGTAATAGGCAGGGAAGGCAGACCGGCTCAAAGTATCAGATGTGTAAGGAAGACTGACAAGCTTTCACAGCAGCAATATGGTAAACCCCTCAGATAGAGGAATGGGCTAGGTTTCTTCAGAGACAAGTCACATAGAGTAACGATTCAAAATTACCAAGCAAAGAGCATAGAGAGGAGGGGCCTTAAATAGGGGAAGAGGAGTCAGAATTAAAGGGACAGGTTTGCAATAGTGAATACCCTGACAGGACACCCCCCTCAAGGAGCCGCTCAGCGGATCAAGGACCAGGACGGTGAGGATTCCTCCTATGGAACAAAGACACTAGGCGAGGAGCCATGATGTTAGTAGCAGGCTCCCAAGAATCTTCTTCAGGTCCATAACCCTTCCAACTGACCAAATACTGAAGGCGGTTCCGATAGTATCGAGAATCGTGGATGGAATCAATTTCATACTCCATCTCATCTGTCACTTGAGTTGGAGATGCATCCGTTGTAGATGTAGCCCTAATTGAAGCATAGGGTTTAAGGAGCGAAACATGAAATGTTGGATGTATTCTCATAGAAGATGGTAATATGACTGCATTAACATTAACAACTTTCTTAATTTCAAAAGGACCCAAGTAAAGTGAAGCAAGTTTCTTCGAAGGAACTTGTAATCTTAATTTCTTCGTGCTTAACCAAACTTTATCACCTACCTTATATTCAGGAGGTTTAGAACGTCGTAGATCGTAGTAACGTTTTTGAGCATTTTGAGCATCATGTAGTAATTGTTTTACACTGGCAAAACCTTTAACTAAGGTGTTGATTTTGTCATTAACAACAGGTATAGGAGAGTTTTTTGGAGACTGAAGGTCATAAGAAGGATGAAACCCATAATTCAGAAAAAATGGAGACATTTTAGTAGAGGAATTAAGCATGTTATTATGAGCAAATTCGGCAGTGGAAAGAAGAGAATGCCAGTTGTCTTGCTCTAGAGAACAATAGCAACGGAGATACTGTTCCAGGGATTGATTTGTTCTCTTAGTCTGCCCATTGGTTTGCGGATGAAAAGCCGTACTTAACTTCCTAGAGATGTTGAGGGATTTACAAAGATGATCCCAAAACCTAGAGGTAAACTGCGAGCCTCTGTCAGTAGTAATGGAATTCGGTAAACCATGTAATTTAACCACATGATCTATGAAAAGGTTAGCTGTTTCGGAAGCTGTGGGTAGACCTCTATGCGGTAGAAAATGGGCCATTTTAGAGAAAAGATCAACAACGACCATGATAGTGTTGAAGTTAGCAGAAGCTGGCAGATCAACAATAAAATCCATGGCAATGTCTGCCCAAGGTCTTTCAGGTATTGGAAGAGATAAGAGATATCCATAGGTTTTTTTGTGTGAAGATTGTTTACTGAAGTGGCTGCTTTTATGAAAGGTGTGAGAGAGATCAAATAAAGACCCCAGGGTTATTCGTACAGCAAAGCAACAACCAGATTGCATGCACTGTGGGGAAAGAGCGGTGAGAGGAGAGAACAGTATTGAAAAGACAACACATCTCAAACCTACAGCCGATACCGGGAAGGAGACTTATCTGTACACTACGCGGCACTTACCTCATGAGATTGAGGTGAAGGAGTGTAAGTAAGCTCCCAACGGGAACGTTGTGGATTGAAGCATTATCAAGTTGAAGTACTGCACATTTGATATGGACTATAATATCACTCACTCATAGTAGTTTTATTTTGTCAATTAGGACGTTCAACACATATCATTTTTATTGTGTATCCAATATCAGGTTATTACGATATTAGGTGATCCTTTTTTACTCTGTATTTATTTCTTATTCAGAATTTGTAATTAATATTTTATTTTTTAGTAACATTGTCTACTGTGACCCCAATTTACGAATTTTTTGTACTACTAATATTGTTTCTTACATTTTGAGACCCTGAGCATTATTAATATAACGGCAATGTGATTGTATATTCACACTATTAGCTATACATGGGTCAGTATTGTGTGTAACCATATGACACACTATCTTTATTTTAATTTATTTTATTTTAGTAATCCTGTGGCATTACCAATAACAACAGTATTATAATTATCACTAGTATATATATACTACTTATGTTTCATTGAATCGAAACATCGTTATATATATTATTATCTTCATCACAGCCATATTTTTAATTACATATTGAGCTTTATTCCAGAGTGTGGCGCCATCCGAATTTATCCCCTTTCCCCAACCATTTTTTTCATAGGGACGTTTATGTTGATGTTTTTTGGTAATGCAAAGAAAACAAGTGTTGATGTATTGCCTGATGGTATCCGACATTTTAGGCCACCAATAATTCCTAGAAAGGATATGTAGGGTCCTATGTACGCCAGGATGACCTGCTAAAGAGGAGTCATGTGCAGCTGCCAGACCCTGATTCCTGAGAACCTTGGGTACATATAAACGGTCATGATGATAAAACAGCTCATCAGAATGTTTATCCAAATTGAGGTGCGTTATTAATGAATCCTCCTTCTGTTGCTGCTTTAGGGTCTCCAAGAAATCAGTTGTTAAACAAATAATCCTATCCGCAGGTATCACTGAGGCAGGTGCCAGATGGTCTTGTGGCTTAGAAGGTATACGAGAGAGGGTATCAGCCTTTAAATTCTTAGAACCTGGACGATAGGTGATCACGTAGTCAAAACGTGAGAAGAAAAGGCTCCAACGAACTTGACGAGAAGTCAAGGTCTTATTAGTCTTTAAATACTCTAAGTTACGATGGTCTGTATAAATAGTGATAGGGTGTTTTGTGCCTTCCAGGATATGCCTCCAGAATTCCAATGCGGATTTAATGGCAAGCAATTCCTTATCACCTATGCCATAGTTTATCTCAGCTGAGCTCATGACACGCGAATAGAAAGCAACAGGATGTAATGGCTGTTCTTGGGAGGCCCGCTGAGACAGGACAGCTCCTATAGCAAATTCAGAAGCATCAACCTCAAGCGTAAAATGACAACTGGGATCTGGGAATTGCAAAATAGGGGCTGTAGTAAATTTATTCTTAAGGGTGGTGAATGAGTCTTCAGCTTTACTATCCCATGAAAACCTGATGTGTTTTTTAGTTAAAGTAGTTAGAGGTTTGACAATATGTGAAAAGTCTTTAATGAATTTTCTATAAAAATTCGCAAATCCAAGAAACCTCTGGACATCTTTTTTGCAAGAAGGTACTGGCCATTTGAGTATAGCTTCTACTTTACTGGTCTCCATGGTAATCCCATTAGGGGAGATAGAGTAACCCAAAAAAGAAATAGAGTTAGTATTGAATATACACTTTTCTAGTTTGGCGTAGAGATGATGTTGCCTTAAACGAGATAAAACTAATTTTACATGATTTAGATGGTTTTCAAAAGTGTCTGAATAGACGAGAATGTCATCTAAATAGATAACGATACATACATCCAAAAGGTCATGGAAAACATCATTTATGAAGCACTGGAAAGTGGCTGGGGCGTTGCAGAGCCCAAACGGCATTACTGTGTATTCATAAAGTCCGTATCGTGTACGGAAAGCCGTTAGCCACTCATCCCCTGCTCTCATCCTGATCAAATTATATGCACCCATAAGATCAAGCTTGGTGTAGATGGTGGCACCTTGAAGACGTTCAATTAGTTCAGGAATGAGAGGCAGGGGATATCTGTTTTTCTTAGTGCATTTATTCAGTTGTCTGTAGTCTATAATGGGGCGTAAACTACCATCTTTGTTTTTCACAAAAAACATTGCAGCACCCGCAGAAGAAGTGGATGGACGAATAAACCCTTTTTTCAGATTTTCATCTAGATATTCCTTAAGGTGTTCTAACTCTGGTTGGGATAAAGGATATATATGACCATAAGGAATGGTACAGTTAGGAATGAGATCAATAGGGCAATCATACCTTCTATGTGGTGGAAGTGTAGCAGCCTCAACTTTATCAAAAACATCTGCATATTCTTTATAACAATCAGGTAATGTGTCTACGGTAATGTGACAAAGTGTATGTGAATCAATGCAGAATTGCTTGCAATACTGAGAATCAAAAACTACAGTAGAGTCTGTCCAGGATATAATGGGGTTATGCTTAGACAACCACTGAATACCAAGTATCATAGGATAGACAGAACTTGGTAAAACATCAAAAGACATCAATTCTGTATGCCCTGAGGCTGAGGTGACAGTAAGTGGAACTGTATGGTGTGAGATGGGACCAGAACTAAAAAAGGAACCATCAACCAAACGGATGGCTAGTGCAACACTCTTTTTTATTAGTGGTATTTTGTGTTTAACAACAAAAACTAAATCTATGAAATTCCCAGATGCCCCAGAGTCAATTACGGCCTGTACGTCTGTCTTCTGCTGATCCCACTGTAACGAGAGAGGGATTGATAAATGAAGTGAACTATTACTAACCATATTTACAGTGTGCTTAAATCTTACTCTCTTACCCTTCTTTTGACGAAGGAGAGATGGGCAATCTCTTACGCCATGATCCTTTTCAGCACAATATAGGCAGAGATTGAGCAATTTGTGTCTGGCTTTCTCTTCAGGCTTTAGTGGCCCTCTAATCACAGCAACATCCATGGGTTCATCAACATACTTAAGAGCATGGGTAGAGGGAGTTGCGTGATACGGGGTGTATTTCCTAGGAGTATTATCTGTTGTGGATTTTTCATACTTTCTTTCCCTGAGTCTTCGGTCAATACCAATACATAAAGTCATGAGATCCTCGAGGTTATTTGGAATGATACCTCTAGCAAGTTCGTCTTTTAATGAATCACTGAGACCCAACCGAAATTGATTTTTTTAAAGCCGGATTGTTCCACAAGGTGTCAGGAGCCCACCTTTTGAAGTCCGATATGTATTCCTCCACCATCCTTTTCCCTTGGCGTAAGGATCTTAGAGCAGATTCAGCAGTATTCTGCTTATTATGGTCCTCATATAGAAGGGACATTGCAGAAAAGAAGGAATCAAGAGAATTTAGTATGGGATCATCAGTTTCGTAGAAGGCGTTGGCCCAAGATCTAGCTTCTCCACGCAGAAATGAAATCACAGTCAAGACACGAATTCTGTCAGTAGGATAAGACTTAGGTTTCAACGTAAACATGAGAGTGCAAGAGTTTCTAAAGTCTCTGAACATAGACCTGTCCCCAGAGAATTTCTCTGGTGGACTTACAACAGGCTCAGGTGTGGTGTCAGAAGTAGTTGATTTATTTGCCATATGCTGATTGATAAATTTTCTAATATTCTGTTTCTCAATTTGTATCTCTCTTAACCCCTGTAACATGTTATCCATACTTTGGGCTAGTGAACCCACTCTGTTGGAAAGCTCACTCAACTCCATGATAGAGGATAGAGGTACTTTTTCTTTGGCTTGGTAATATGTGATGATATGTGATGTTATGTGATGTAATGTGGTATATTTTGATAGAACAGGAGGAAAATAAGTTCTGGTACCTAGTATCCGCTATAGCAGGACCACTCAGCCTCACACCAAACCTTGGATTCACACAGATTTAACTTACAGGAATCCAGTTATGCTCATTGAACTGAGGTTCACTACTGCAGGGTACAGAGTGAAAACGGAGCCGTCACGCAACCAAGATACAAGAGTATATGTATTTCAACACATAGGAGATGTATCTACAAATAAGATAGCAAAATAATCTAGCAGATAGCTAGTGAGGATAAATGTGAAATAGCAGACACAAAATACTGAGAGACTTATGTAATGAAATGTTATAGTGTTAGAAGGGCAGATGATATTATCCCAAAATGAATTTGAAGAGATATGGTAGATTAGTAATGGTTAGAGATGCATGAGAAATATGGCAATACAGGAGTGCAAACTAATCCAGGGTTAAATAATATAAGAATTACAATTGAATCCAAATCCAGAGTTGTTGCTGGAGATACTTTTCAGATATACAGCACTTAAGTAGTTAAGTTATGCAGACACAATGATATGTTAAGGTTTGCTGATAGACATTGCATTTGCGAGCTTAGGTTAGTATTAATGAAAAACAGTCACTGAATTAAGTTCACAGCAAGAGTTAATAATGCAAGCAACAGTTCAAGGAGAGTATGCAGTAGTAAAGCAGTTAAAGCTTATCCAGCAGTATGGTGTTAATAACAGTCAATGAAATAGCAGTAATTAGTTTGCAGAATAGAGAGACACTGATATCCCAGGTAATAAGTAAATATACAGACCAAATCCTGTTCGTTGGTTAGAAGGCAAAGTGAGAGCCTGATGGAAGCGATACTGCTTACTGAGTTACTGTTTGCTGGAGGGACACAGCGCGGTACACGCGCTGCAGAGACGATGAGATGCCGGGTGTGACGTCACAGGCACCCGGTGTAGCAGGCAGGGAAACTGAGAGCTGATCCTTTGGTTCCTATGGTACCGTAAGAGGCAGGGAAGGCAGACCGGCTCAAAGTATCAGATGTGTAAGGAAGTCTGACAAGCTTTCACAGCAGCAATATGGTAAACCCCTCAGATAGAGGAATGGGCTAGGTTTCTTCAGAGACAAGTCACATAGAGTAACGATTCAAAATTACCAAGCAAAGAGCATAGAGAGGAGGGGCCTTAAATAGGGGAAGAGGAGTCAGAATTAAAGGGACAGGTTTGCAATAGTGAATACCCTGACATATATTGACCCTCCTGGATCAGAGGTAGGATAGTCCGAATAGCCTCCATCTTGAATGATGGTACTCTGAGGAACTTGTTTAGAATTTTGAGATCCAAGATTGGTCTGAAAGTTCCCTCTTTTTGGGAGCCACAAACAGGTTTGAGTAAACCCTAACCCTTGTTCCGCTTTTGGAACTGGGCGGATCACTCCCATGGTATGTAGGTCTTCTACACAGCGTAAGAATGACTCTCTCTTTGTCTGGTTGGCAGACAATTGAGAAGTGTGAAACCTCCCCCTTGGGGGAGAGTCTTTGAAGTCCAGAAGATATCCCTGGGACACAATTTCTAAAGCCCAGGAATCGTGGACATCTCTTGCCCAAGCCTGAGTGAAGAGAGAGAGAGAGAGAGAGAGAGAGAGTCTGCCCCCTACTAGATCCGGTCCTGGATCGGGGCTACCCCTTCATGCTGTCTTAGAGGCAGCTGCAGGCTTCTTGGCCTGTTTGCCCTTGTTCCAAGTCTGGTTAGGTCTGCAGACTGACTTGGATTGGGCAAAATTCCCCTCTTGCTTTGCAGCAGGGGAAGCTGAAGCGGGACCACCCTTGAAATTCCGAAAGGAACGAAAATTATTTTGTTTGGTCCTCAATTTATTTGTCTTATCCTGAGGGAGAGCATGGCCTTTCCCTCCAGTGATGTCTGAAATAATCTCTTTCAGTTCAGGGCTTTCCTTTGAAAGGGATGTTCAAAAGTTTAGATTTTGATGATACATCAGCAGACCAGGACTTAAGCCATAACGCCCTGTGTGCTAAAATGGCAAAACCTGAATTCTTTGCCGCTAACTTAGCCAGCTGGAAAGCGGCATCTGTAATGAAAGAATTAGCCAACTTAAGAGCCTTAATTCTATCCATAATATCCTCTAATGGAGTCTCCATCTGAAGAGCCTCGAGCTAGAAAGCAGCTGCAGTAGTTACAGGAACAATGCATGCAATAGGTTGGAGAAGAAAACCTTGATGAACAAAAATTTTCTTCAGGAGACCCTCTAATTTTTTATCCATAGGATCTTTGAAAGCACAACTGTCTTCGATAGGTATAGTTGTACATTTAGGAACCGTCTGCCACGAGTCCCACATGGTGTCAGATATGGGAAACATTTTCTTAAAAACAGGAGGGGGAGCAAATGGAATACCTGGTTTATCCCACTCCTTAGTAACAATATTCACAATCCTCTTAGGGACTGGAAAAACATCAGTGTAAACAGGAACCTCTAAGTATCTGTCCATTTTACATAATTTTTCTGGAACCACTATGGGGTCACAATCATCTAGTCGCTAATACCTCCCTGAGCAATAAGCGGAGGTGTTCAAGCTTAAATTTAAAGGCCGTCATATCAGAATCTGTCTGAGGGAGCGTCTTTCCTGAATCAGAAATTTCTCCCTCAGATAACAAATCCCTTACCCCTACTTCAGAACATTGTGAGGGTATATCAGATACGGCTACTAAAGCGTCAGACTGCTCAGCTTTACTTAACCCAGAGCTGTCACGCTTTCCTTGTAAACCAGGCAGTTTAGAAAAAACCTCTGTGAGGGTTTTATTCATAACTGTGGCCATGTCTTGTAAAGTAAATGAATTTGACGCATTAGAGGTACTTGGCGTCACTTGTGCAGGCGTTACTGTTTGTGACACTTTGGGAGAGCTAGATGTCAAAAACTCATTTCCTTCTGTCTGAGAATCATCTATTGCTATATTCTTCATTGCTAAAATATGCTCTTTATAATTTATAGACATATCAGTGCAAGTGGGACACATTCTAAGAGGGGGTTCCATAATGGCTTCTAAACACATTAAAAAAGGATTTTCCTTAGTGTCAGACATGTTAAACAGGCTAGTAATGAAACAAGCAAGCTTGGAAAACACTTTATTCAAAGTAAATAATACTTAGAAAAAAACGGTACTGTGCCTTTAAGAGAAAAAAAGCTGCACAAACTCTGCAAAACAGTGTAAAAAAGCATTAAACTCAACAAAACTTTTACAGTAGCATCATAAAGCCTTGAGAAAGCCGGGCTGTCACCGGCGAAACGCGTTGAGCAATTTTGGTCATCTTGTGGATTCGTAGCTGGAATTGGAAGGACGCCTAGTGACGTATGCTGTTACACGCTGTTTCACTACACGCTGAGAAAAACAGCTGGGCGTTTCCTGTGTGCTCTATTCCATCACTGCGGACTTTACAACATTGAATTCAATTGTTTTTATTGAAGGCTTCTTTTACTTTTATTCTAGTAAGTTGCATTACTAGTGTGTGCTATTTGTGGAAATAAAACTGTTTACCTTGAGTCGGAGGTGCGCTGTCTTCCTTCTTCTGTTACAGCATAAAGCCTTAGTAACTTTGCACAGCTATGCAAATAAACAATTAACCCCTTAATGTAAAAACCGGATTGACAAAACGTCAAAAACCGGTAAAAAACGTTCAGCACCTTGCCACAGCTCTGCTGTGGCGCCTACCTGCCCTTTATGAACGATTTGTGGGGAAAAAACTTATTTACAGCCCTCAAACACAGCAGGACCCTCTTGAGAAGCAGTTGGATGTCTTTGAGGAAAAGAAACTGCGCAACTGAGGTGCGAAAATAGGCCCCTGCCACCTCACTCAATGTCATGGGGCCTAAAAGAAATACAACAGTGTTTCCTAAACTAGCCATGTGGGTTAATAACCCTTAAACAAGCCACAAAGACCCATTAAAGTCCTTTTTCCAGTGTCACCAGTAACTATTCTCTGAATACAGCTTACCCTTCCCTCATGGGGATATTGTCAGCCTTTTCTAGAATTAACACAGTCTGTCTAGAAAAAATTAGACTGAACATACCTCAAAGCAGCTTAGCCTGCAAACTGTTCCCCCAACTGAAGTTTTCCTGTACTCCTCAGTCCTTGTGAGAACAGCAGTGGATTTTAGTTACAAAGTGCTACAATCATCATCCTCCCTGCAGAAATCTTCATCTCTTTTCTGCCAGAGAGTAAATAGTACACACCAGTACCATTTAAAATAAAAAAAACTTTTGCTTGACAAAATAAAAACTAACATTTTTGTCACCACACTCACTTTACCCTTCCTAGCAGTTAGAGTAGGCAAAGAGAATGACTGGGGGGAGGAGCTATATAGACAGCTCTGCTGTGGGTGCTCTCTTTGCCACTTCTTGCACTTCCTGTAGGGAAGGAGAATATCCCACAAGTATGGATGAATCCGTGGACTCGATACATCTTACAAGAGAAAAAAAGTGTAAAATGAATCTACTTATGTAACTCAATGAAGCTCAACCTGTTACATTTCAGTTCCCTCAAAAAGAGACATAAAAATACTATATTATTAATACATTTAAAGTTCTTAAAAGAATGCTATGAGTGTAAAATTAATTTCTGTGACAAAATTGAAACCTATTCTCTGTAAAGCTTTGCACATTGTAAATAAACTTAAACATATAAAAATGTCCTTTAGAAGTGCAATTTGAAATTTTCTTATTTCCAGTATTTTTGGGTATAAAACGAACCATTGAGGGCTACCTATACCTATTTCTACTTCTTAGTTTTCAGTTTTACAATTCCTATATAACTGCAATGCATAAGAATATATTAAAGAAGCTCTGGTCCACCATATAAATAAATTAGAGGTGTCATACTTATTTCATAATTAAGACAATGATTTCACAAAGCAAAAAAGGACAATTGTTGTCAGGTGGCCTTTACCATCATTGGATTCTAAAGTGGCATGTGGTAACAATAGCCTTGATAAAGTCACTGAGAAAGCTTATTAGAAGTTATTGCATAAGTGTGGCCAATGTATATCTATTTTTTTGCAGTCTAATTTCACAATCAGAAGCAGCTACAAGCTACTGGGAGCTGATTGTTGATTGGTAGTTTTTTGTGTGGCATTATCTCATTTGTGTTTTTGATCTCTTAAAAGCAGCTCATAATCTACAAGTTGCCATTAAGAGATCAAAAACACAAATTATCTGGCATAAAAAGATTTATACAACTACCAAAATAAAGAAAAATATGTCAAAATGAATAGCTTGTTAGTCCGCTATGTGGACTGCACTTCAGAGATATTAAGTTATAT
This sequence comes from Bombina bombina, assembly GCF_027579735.1. Taxonomy (NCBI): domain Eukaryota; kingdom Metazoa; phylum Chordata; class Amphibia; order Anura; family Bombinatoridae; genus Bombina; species Bombina bombina. Next base: position 204,277,109 of record NC_069506.1, on the reverse strand, counting down.
GCTTTAAAGTGATGGTAAACTTTTAGCTAAAGTGAAAATAAATTAATCCAAATTATATACAGATTTAAGTCTTGTTAAAATAAATATAACTGCAAAAAAAATGTTTTTAAATATGATCCATAAATGTTATAAAATATATTTATAATTCTCATTGTCCTTGGCTTCCTCCGCCCCCATACCACTTCCATGCTTGTGACATAATATTGTTACCACCCACTCCATACATCAGCATATTTGTGTGCGCCCATGAATTATTGTGTTACACTTGTGCTACTGAAATAAAGCTGATACAAAGTAAACAATATATTTAGTGATGCAGATTTCTAATATTTATTTTGAGGGTGTAATGTCGCTGGATTCAACTTGTCATACAATTGTGCATGCCTGTATTGTGAACACGCACGTATTAATGTGTAACTGAGATTATGACATCTGGATAATGCATGCAGAGATACGAAAGCCTTTTTTTTTTCCTTTCCAAGACTTTGAAATCTGGCTCCCGATCAGATTGGATAGCGTCACTGGTAGATGAATGAAAAAGTCATGGAGGCTGCCGTAGAGGTGAACAATTTTAAATGTACAAAAATAACGATAACAGTTCTATAAGGTCTTATTGTAAGCAGTTCATGAATGAGCATATATCTATTTTTGAACAAAGAATTAAATAACGTTTTAAAATAAGGGTTACTTTACTATCACTTAAAGGGATAGGAAAGTCAAAATTAATATGTAATTTTAAGACATTTAAATTTACTTCTATTTTCAAATGTGCTTTGTTCTCTTAGTATCCCTTGTTGAAAAAGAATACGCACATATACACCAGTGGGAGCAGCTTCGAATTGGTGCCTGCACATATTTGTCTCTTGTGATTGGCTAACTAGATGTTTTCAGCTAGCTGCCAGAAGTGCAATGATGTTCCTTCAGCAATGGATAACAAGAGAATGAAGCAAATTTCATAATAGAAGTAAATTGGAAAGTTGTTCAAAATTGTATGTTCTATCCAAATCATAAAATATTTTTTTTGGGTTTACTATCCCTTTAATCAAATTACATATACGTAATCTTTGCATTTAAAAAAAGTATATGAGTAGGTTTTTGTTTTTTATATATCCGTGATAAGAGTTAAATCTGTGCCTATAGTAATGCTTCTACTACAATGTTCAGCAGGCCCACTGGGATGAACTCTTTTTCCTTTTCTTTTCTTGAAATGACAATTCCAATGAAAGCCAAGCCCTTTGAAAATCCTTAGGAAGTCTATGCAGAGAGTGGGAGGGACTGCTCTCTGTGTCACAGCCCAGGTAAAAGAGGAAATGAAGGGGGGGGCGGAGGAACAGGAAATACCAAGTAGGATTATAAATCTTTTATTATAATATATATATACATACACACACACACACACACATTTTTAAAAAAAATATGCGGTTTTGCTTGTACACTAATATATTTTTCCATGCAACATACTTAAAGGATTATAAAACAGTGAATAACAGAGTTTTAAAGATGTTACCAATAAAAAATTTTATTTTTTTTTGTTTAAACAGTTTTATTAAAGTTTCCAATACATTCCACAAAAAGGCATTAGATATGAAAAATACAGAAACTTATACATTTTTGTCTTAAATTTGCATTAATAACCATAATATCAAAACATGAGTGATCATTCTTGTCTAAGTAGTCCATTTACAGTACATATTCCGTATATATAGAGGAAAACTCCATTTAGCTGTGTAAAAGTCCAAGCTACCAGTCAATTCTTGTATAGGCTTGTTTCTACCCCATAACTATATATATATATATATATATATATATATATATATATATATATATATATATATATATATAAAATACAAGCGAAATGTCGAAAGAAGTTCAGCGCTGCAAACACGTGGAATACAATGTTACTATGTCAAATTTACTGAATGTCTTTCAGATATGATAGACAATTGTTCTATCTATCCCACTGGTTCTATATGAACCGATTTAAGACAAAGTCCAGGGGAATATAAAAGTTCAACAATAGTAGTGCAATGATTTGAATTGATAATACTAGGTGGAACTCAAATTACAACAATTGCAACAATGGTGCTGGGGGATAAGTGGTATACCCTTACCAGAGGGTACCTCAATCTTATGAGGTAATGTCAGCGCGTCTGTTTGGATTCTCTCCAGTCAGTCTTGGATTTTCCTCCTGTGTGTGAAAAGATCCAGGTCTTTACATTCGTGCCGACTTGTGTATGGTGCTTTCAATCTAGGAACTTCCTTGTTCTTTATATCACTGGCTTGGTATCTCCTCGTAGTATGGTGGTTCCGTCTGGACCTTGGCTCTCACCATATTTAAAGGGATAAAGCAAAGAAAAGGAAAGAGCACATAGCGTGATACTGTATAATAAAAATTTATTACATACAAGAATGAGATAAGAAATGCACTCACATTCAACAACCTCAATCCTTATGAGGTAAGTAAGAACTTGTACATATATTTTTATACACCTTACACAGGTGTTGCTATGCCCGGTATCGTTATAGTTCACTTGGTGGTGGTTTAGACTTCACTCAGTGTGGACTGTTAGAGTTAAAACAGTAGTGGTAAAATAGGATACTGGTGGTTGATAGGGTCTGTCGCCAGGTATCGTGACAGTTCACTTAGTGGTGATTTGCACTTGATTCAGTGTAGACACTATCCACACTGCAGCAAGTCATGTCTTGCTGCAGTGTGGATACTGTCTACACTGAATCAAGTGCAAATCACCACTAAGTGAACTGTCACGATACCTGGCGACAGACCCTATCAACCACCAGTATCCTATTTTACCACTACTGTTTTAACTCTAACAGTCCACACTGAGTGAAGTCTAAACCACCACCAAGTGAACTATAACGATACCGGGCATAGCAACACCTGTGTAAGGTGTATAAAAATATATGTACAAGTTCTTACTTACCTCATAAGGATTGAGGTTGTTGAATGTGAGTGCATTTCTTATCTCATTCTTGTATGTAATAAATTTTTATTATACAGTATCACGCTATGTGCTCTTTCCTTTTCTTTGCTTTATCCCTTTAAATACGGTGAGAGCCAAGGTCCAGACGGAACCACCATACTACGAGGAGATACCAAGCCAGTGATATAAAGAACAAGGAAGTTCCTAGATTGAAAGCACCATACACAAGTCGGCACGAATGTAAAGACCTGGATCTTTTCACACACAGGAGGAAAATCCAAGACTGACTGGAGAGAATCCAAACAGACGCGCTGACATTACCTCATAAGATTGAGGTACCCTCTGGTAAGGGTATACCACTTATCCCCCAGCACCATTGTTGCAATTGTTGTAATTTGAGTTCCACCTAGTATTATCAATTCAAATCATTGCACTACTATTGTTGAACTTTTATATTCACCGGACTTTGTCTTAAATCGGTTCATATAGAACCAGTGGGATAGATAGAACAATTGTCTATCATATCTGAAAGACATTCAGTAAATTTGACATAGTAACATTGTATTCCACGTGTTTGCAGCGCTGAACTTCTTTCGACATTTCGCTTGTATTTTATTTTTTTGTCAGTGTTAGGGGTACACTGTATCGTACTTGTTCAAGCAGCTCAAATACCTACACCCATCAAGCTTACAGAGTACACATACATCTCACCTGTATATACCTCACAGCTAGGTGTAGAAATATATTCACACTTTCTCAGTAACATCTTACCTACCTTTTGGTGGAACAACTGAGCGCTGATCCTTTCTTTATATTTCTCATATATATATATATATATATATATATATATATATATCTTATTTATATATTATTTATGAAAGTTTCACCCTGTGACTTTCATTTGTAGGAAGGTGTCTTTCCTCCCACCCTTCATACATGCGTATTCCTCAAGGTTTAAAATGTATTGACATTGGGAATACCATACAGCCATGGTCAGAATGAGTTGGGATTTCCAATTTTTTGCTATCAGTTTTTTCAAACTATTATTGGCTATGAAAATCAACTTTTTCTTGCATGATGGAAGTTTGTTAGGGACAATGTTGAGTAACCAGACAAGGGAATCTGGAGGTATGTTAGTTTCAAGCATTGAATTTGTTGCATCAATTATAGAGAGCTAGATCGGGGATAATAATGAGAATGCCCACCAAATGTGAATCATAGATCCTGTAGCTCTTCCACACATCCAGCATATATTAGAGGCCGAAGGGAATAATGTATTAATCCTGACAGGAGTAAGATACCATCTCTGTATTATTTTAACGTTTAGTTCTATAAGATTACTAGATACCGATAGTTTAGTAACAGTAGAAAATATTTTTAAAACATCTATTAAGGAGAGTTCAGTGTCTAGTTCCTCATTCCATCTGGCTATATAAAAACATAATTTATGTAAGAACTTACATGATAAATTCATTTCTTTCATATTGGCAAGAGTCCATGATCTAGTGACGTATGGGATATACAATCCTACCAGGAGGGGCAAAGTTTCCCAAACCTCAAAATGCCTATAAATACACCCCTATCCACACCCACAATTCAGTTTAACGAATAGCCAAGTAGTGGGGTGATAAAGAAAGGAGTAATAAAGCATCAACAAAGGAATTTGGAAATAATTGTGCTTTATACAAAAAAATCATAACCACCATAAGAAAAGGGTGGGCCTCATTGACTCTTGCCAATATGAAAGAAATGAATTTATCAGGTAAGTTCTTACATAAATTATGTTTTCCTTTATGTAATTGGCAAGAGTCCATGAGCTAGTGACGTATGGGATAGCAATACCCAAGATGTGGAACTCCACACAAGAGTCACTAGAGAGGGAGGGATAAAAATAAAAACAGCCATTTTCCGCTGAAAAAATTAATCCACAACCCAAAATATAAATGTATTCTCATAAATGAAAGAAAAAACTTAAATCAAAAGCAGAAGAATCAAACTGAAACAGCTGCCTGAAGAACTTTTTTACCAAAAACTGCTTCCGAAGAAACAAATACATCAAAATGGTAGAATTTAGTAAATGTATGCAAAGAAGACCAAGTAGCAGCTTTGCAAATCTGATCAACTGAAGCTTCATTCTTAAAAGCCCAGGAAGTGGAAACTGATCTAGTAGAATGAGCTGTAATTCTCTGAGGCGGGGCTTGACCCGACTCCAAATAGGCTTGATGAATCAAAAGCTTTAACCACGAAACCAAAGAAATGGCAGAAACCTTCTGACCTTTCCTAGAACCAGAAAAGATAACAGACTAGAAGTCTTCCTGAAATCTTTAGTAGCTTCAACATAATATTTTAGAGCTCTCACCACATCCAAGTAATGTAAAGATCTCTCCAAACAATTCTTAGGATTAGGACACAAGGAAGGAACAACAATTTCTCTATTAATGTTGTTAGAATTCACAACCTTAGGTAAGAATTTAAATGAAGTCCGCAAAACTGCCTTATCCTGATGAAAAATCAGAAAAGAAGAATCACAAGACAGAGCGGATAATTCAGAAACTCTTCTAGCCGAAGAGATGGCCAAAAAAAACACTTGCCAAGAAAGTAGTTTAATGTCCAAAAAAATAGGCTCAAACGGAGGAGCCTGTAAAGCCTTCAAAACCAAATTAAGACTACAAGGAGGAGAGATTGATTTAATTACAGGCTTGATACGAGCCAAAGCCTGCACAAAACAATGAATATCAGGAAGTTTAGCAATCTTTCTGTGAAATAAAACAGAAAGAGCAGAGATTTGTCCTTTTAACTTGCAGACAAACCTTTATCCAAACCATCCTGAAGAAACTGTAAAATTCTAGGAATTCTAAAAGAATACCAAGAGAATTTATGAGAAGTACACCATGAAATGCAAGTCTTCCAAACTCGATAATAAATCTTTCTAGAAACAGATTTACGAGCCTGCAACATAGTATTAATCACGGAGTCAGAAAAACCTCTATGACTAAACACTAAGCGTTCAATTTCCATACCTTAAAATTTAATGATTTGAGATCCTAATGGAAAAACGGACCTTGAGATAGAAAGTCTGGCCTTAATGGAAGTGGCCAAGGTTGGCAACTGGACATCCGAACAAGATCCGCATACCAAAACCTGTGAGGCCATGCTGGAGTCACCAGCAGCACAAACAATTGCTCCATGATGATTTTGGAGATCACTCTTGGAAGGAGAACTAGAGGCGGGAAACTATAAGCCGGTTGATAACACCAAGGAAGTGTCAACGCATCCACTGCTTCCGCCTGAGGATCCCTGGACCTGGACAGGTAACTGGGAAGTTTCTTGTTTAGATGAGATGCCATCAGATCTATTTCTGGAAGCCCCCACATCTGAACAACATGAAAAAACACATCTGAGTGGAGAGACCATTCACCTGGATGTAAAGTCTGACGACTGAGGTAATCCAATTCCCAATTGTCTATACCTGGGATATGAACCGCAGAAATTAGACAGGAGCTGGATTCCACCCAAACAAGTATCCGAGATACTTCTTTCATAGCTTGAGGACTGAGAGTCCCACCCTGATGAAAACAAAATGAACGGTTCTCTCTTCAACAGAGGCCAAAACTGAAACTGAAGAGCCCTGAGAATCGCACGGAGTTCCAAAATATTTATTGGTAATCTCGCCTCTGGTGATTTCCAAACCCCTTATGCTATCAGAGATCCCCAAAAAGCTCCCCAACCTGAAAGACTCGCATCTGTTGTGATCACAGTCCAGGTTGGATGAACGAAAGAGGCCCCTAGAATTATACGATGGTGATCTAACCACCAAGTCAGAGAAAGTCAAACATTGGGATTTAAGGATATTAATTGTGATATCCTTGTATAATCCCCTGCACCATTGGTTCAGCATAAAAAGATGGAGAGGTCTCATGTGAAAACGAGCAAAGGGGATTGCATCCGATGCTGCAGTCATGAGACCTAAAACTTCCATGCACAAAGCTACTGAAGGGAATGACAGGCTGCAACCAATTTCAAACGTCTCTTGTCTGTTAGAGACAGAGTCATGGACACTGAAACTATCTGGAAACCTAAAAAGGTTACTTTTGTCTGAGGAATCAAAGAACTTTTTGGTAAATTGATCCTCCAACCATGTCTTCAAAGAAACAACAGTAGTTGATTCGTGTGAGATTCTGCAAAACGTTAAGACTGAGCAAGTACCAAGATATCGTCCAAATAAGGAAACACCGCAACACCCCACTCTCTGATAACAGAGAGTATGACACGGAGAACCTTTGAAAAGATTCTTAGAGCTGTCGCTAGGCCAAAAAGGAAGAGCAAAAAATTGGTAATGCTTGTCTAGAAAAGAGAATCTCAGGAACTGATAGCAATCTGGATGATTCGGAATATGAAGATATGCATCCTGTAAGTCTATTGTGGGCATATAATGCCCTTGCTGAACAAAAGGCAGAATAGACCTTATAGTCACCATTTTGAAAGTTGGTACTCTTACATATCGATTCAAAATTTTTAAATCCAAAACTGGTCTGAATGAATTTTCTTTCTTTGGGACAATTAATAGATTTGAATAAAACCCCAGACCCTGTTCCCGAAACGGAACTGGCATGATTACCCCAGATAACTCCAGGTCTGAAACACACTCGAATGCGTGAGAGAAAATCTCACAGGCGGTGAGAGACAATATTCTGAATCCAATGATTTTGGACCAAATTGATCCAAACATCTTTGAAAAATCTTAATCTGCCCCCTACCAGCTGAGCTGGAATAAGGGCCGCACCTTCATGCGGACTTGGGGGCTGACTTTGATCTCTTAAATGGCTTGGATTTATTCCAATTTGAAGAAGGCTTCCAATTGAAAACAGATTCCTTGGGGGAAGAATTAGGTTTCTGTTCCTTATTTAAGAACGAAAACAGTTAGAAGCTTTAGATTTACCCTTAGATCTTTATCCTGAGGCTAAAAAAACTCCCTTCCCCCCAGTGACAGTTGAAAATATTGAGTCCAACTGTGAACCAAATAATTTATTACCTTAGAAAGAAAGAGATAGCAATCTGGACTTAGAAGTCGTATCAACATTCCAAGATTTAAGCCACAAAGCTAAAATAGCTAAAGACAGATTTAACATTAATTTTGTTGATATCAAAAAATGGCATCACAAATGAAATTATTAGCATGCTGAATCAAGTTAATGCTAGACAAATCATGATCCAATACTTGTTGCAGGCCTAAGAAGACGACCTGAAAATAAATAAGCTTTCCTTAGGTAAGATTCAAGTTTCCTATCTAAAGGATCTTTAAAAGAAGTACTACCTTCCGTAGGAATAGTAGTACGTTTAGCAAGCGTAGAGATAGCCCCATCTAACTGCTGGCAAAGGATACATTTTTTTAAACCTCAAAGAAGGAATAAAAGAAGTACCAGGCCTATTCCATTCCTTAGAAATCATATCAGAAATATCAGGAACTGGAAAAACCTCTGGAATAACCACAGAAGGTTTATAAACAGAATTTAAACGTTTACTAGTTTTAATATCAAGAGGACTAGTCTCCTCAATATCCAATATAATCAACACTTCTTCAACAAAGAACGAATGTACTCCATTTAAATAAATAAGTAGATTTGTCAGTGTCAATATCTGAGGAAGGATCTTCTGAATCAGATAGATCCTCATCAGAGGAGGATAATTCAGTATGTTGTCGGTCATTTGAAATTTCATCAACTTTATGAGAAGTTTTAAAAGACCTTTACATTTATTAAAAGGCGGGATGGCAGACAAAGCCTTCTGAATAGAATCAGCAATAAATTCTTATAAATTCACAGGTATATCTTGTACATTAGATGTTAACAGAACAGCAACAGGCAATGTACTATTACTGATACACATTCTCTGCATGTAAAAGTTTATCATGACAACTTATTACAAACCATAGCTGGAGATATAATCTCCACAAGATTACAACAAATGTACTTAGCTTTGGTAGAACTGATATCAGTCAGCAGGATTCCAACAGTGATTTCTGCATAGCCCTCTGATAGAGAAAAAAGGCAAGAGGCATATAGGAATGGGGTTTAAAATAATGAAAATATTTGGCGCCAAGTATGACGCACAGAGAAAATTTTTTGGTGATAACATCTGGAAATGACACTCGCGTCAATGAAGACGCAAACTTGTGAAATTACGAATTTGCGTCATCGAACGTAACTTTGCGCCAAAAAAGACACAATATAGTTTGGCATTTTGCGCCCTCACGAGACTAATTCTGCCCGCGAATTTAAAATGACAGTAAATTTAAAAAAAGACTAAACCCCAAGTAAGAAATAAAGTTTCCTAAAAAATGCATTTCCCAGATATGAACCTGAATCATGGCAAATATAAGTACAATACATATATTTAGAACTTTATATAAATACATAAAGTGCCAAACCATAGCCGAGAGTGTCATAAGTAATTAAAACATACTTACCAAAAGACACCCATCCACATATAGCAGATAGCCAAACCAGTACTGAAACGGTTATCAGTAGAGGTAATGGAATAGGGCTGCAACTGATTATTTTCATAATCGATTAATCGACTAATCGGATAAAAAAAGAATCAATAGATGGGGCGGAGCCTAGCCATAGATGGAGATGACTGCTTTCTAAAAAAGCTCTGAGGCCCCTGCCGTGCTTACACTAAAACAAGTGCATCCACAATATAATACTACACCGCTAAATGCATTTTTTAAAAGTCTGAGACGACGCTTAGTGGCCTGAGATGCTTTGAAAACATTTTGGCCTCACATAATACCCACTGAGCCGAAGAGTGGTGCCGCCGTGATTAGGCCTACCATCACCCGGAATCACCCACCGCATGTAAACACCCCTGTCTATCGGCTGGCCACACTGGTCGGGTGGTGGATTAAGTGCTGACCATCGTGGCATCCAGGACAAGTGGGACTGCAACGGTTCCGGTATCGATCTGAACCGAGGTGAGCCGGCGTGCTCCGACACGGATAGCTCGTGGCCCAACGCCCGCGCTAGGTGAGCTTGCCGACACGCTGTGCCTGGGGATACCTACTTACCTAACCTTGGTCAGCCGCCTAGCGATCCCGGGCAGAGAAGATAATCCGGCCCAGAGGAATACAGAGGATCGGGCCGGGACGGAGGCGCGTCACCGGCTCCACGAGGTGATCACACACGGCGCAGGAACACATTGCTGCTGATCCATAGCAAGGTAGTGTTCACGCTTGCCCCTAACCGATCTCTTCTCTGAAAGCTCCCCAAAGCGTTCTGAAAGAGGGGCTGAAGAAGTGGAGTGTACATTGCCCCCATGACCACTGGATAGGCTGACAAAGCAATTATATAGGCCTTATGATAGGAGACTGCTCTGATAAAATAACGGGCCTGACAAGTAGTATACACACTGACACAGGCTCTGGGGTAATAGTACAGAAAGGTGCCTTTGGTAACAGACACCTTTCAAACATTAACGCTCTGGGACATGGAGACTATCTGAAGTATTCACTAAAATACATGATGAATAGAGGTGACCTCAGTTCAACACAAAACAAGTGCCCCACAGAGAAATAATTGATTGCAGGACTCGTGTAACCAGGCCCACCACCCCTCACTAGCCTTACACTACTCAGATCAATTGTGCATATGTGATGTCTAGTAAAAGACATACCAGGCCGTCTAAAAACTCTCAAACCACTATAATGGACAGCTACTTAATAACTACTGATCCAGCAACTCCTTCAGGGAGACCTGAGACACATCATAAGGATATGACTGCACAGATTCATAGCTCTGAAACAGTACCTAATCATCAGAACTGTGTAACTAAAGAGGACCTTAAACTTCTCTCTTCAAAAGCAGATATAAAAGAGGCTATGAGGGACTTTAAATCTATGTTTCAAGAGCTAAAAAAAGATATTTCAACCGTAGACCGCAGAGTAACTCAGGTAGAGGAAAAACAGGTTACACTCAACTCTGATCTCCAACATCAAGCCAGCTTTCTGCAGGCACAAGAGAGCACAGTGCATACACTAATGGAGAGAATAGAAGATCTTGAGAATCGCAGTCGGAGGAATAACCTCAGGCTGCGGGAGTTCCTGAGACAATAGAACCCCCCGACATACAAGAATATATCCAGGATTTCGTCAAATACCTCAGAAACGAAGTGGAGGGGCCTGAAATCCAGATTGAAAGAGCACACAGGGTGCTACGCCCCAAACCTCCAGGGCGGGTGCCGCCCAGGGACATCATCTTAAAGCTACTCTCTTTCAAAGAAAAAGAAGAAGTGTTGAAACTGGCCAGAAATAAGCAACAAATAGAATTCAGAGGAGTGGAACTGCAGGTATACTCAGATTTGAGTCCAACTACCCTCCAAAAGAGGAGAGACCTGAGGTTCGTCACTTCTACTCTGAAAGCCAATAGAATCCCGTACAGATGGGGCTTTCCCACAAGCCTTATAGTCACCAAAAATAATGCCACACATGTCCTCAAGACACCAGCAGATCTCCCATCGTTCAACCAGGCACTGGGTCTTAATATAAGACTTCCTGTAAGAGCCCCTGTGGTCCCAGAGGGCCCAGTTGATGGGGAACCCAGTGGCTTGCAACATATACAGGACTGAGCACAAGGAACATTCTCATATCAGTATTGAAAATTTATGATTCATCTGACTCTAGCCCCAGAAATGGGCCTAGGATTCAACATTCTGGACAATGGGAGTCGCTTCAGATAAGTTATTACCTTGTGACGTTAATCTCTGTGATGTAGCTTAATTAATGACAACCCCTATGGTTGATATACCTAATGTTTATGATAATATCACTAGACAAATGTATATAATTACTGTACTACCAATGTTTAAATGCACCCTTACAGACATGGACGGTAGTATACAGCCTCCACATAGTTCAGACCTGGGCGTAGGTTGGATCTCCTTGCTGGCCGGAATCAGGATAACCCTGAAATCCCCCCGCAAGGTGATAGATACCTCACTCCTATACTTCAGCAAGGCTGACTCAAAAAATGAAATCCAACTAGTACTGACAGTCCATTGAGAATAGACTGGTAGAGGAGATCTATTGGAAAACATATGCAGCATCCAGTAAATAGCCGTCAGTAGGGAACATGACGCAGACATAACCTCCCCATTGAATAACCTATTACCAAACAGTAAACGCCCTAATACAGAGTACGCCCACTAACCCATAAAACCAATTAGTATTAGACAAGGAGGCCACAGACATAGCTTATTAAAACTATAGATGATATTGTATCAGATAGCAAGTAGGATTTAAACACAATTATAGTAGTTGGCCTCCTATGAATGGATAGGAGGAGGAGAAACACCTAGCCTACCCTGGGTTTTGACAATATAGCGACAGGGTCACTGAAATACGCCAAAGGTTAAGTGGTTGGTAAAACTCTTTAAAAGTACAGGCTGTTGGTTTTTCTTTTTCCTCTCTTTTACTTGTATAATAACATAATTTATGCTTACCTGATAAATTCCTTTCTTCTGTAGTGTGATCAGTCCACGGGTCATCATTACTTCTGGGATATTACTCCTCCCCAACAGGAAGTGCAAGAGGATTCACCCAGCAGAGCTGCATATAGCTCCTCCCCTCTACGTCACTCCCAGTCATTCGACCAAGGACCAACGAGAAAGGAGAAGCCAAGGGTGTAGTGGTGACTGGAGTATAATTTAAAAAATATTTACCTGCCTTAAAAAAAAAAAACAGGGCGGGCCGTGGACTGATCACACTACAGAAGAAAGGAATTTATCAGGTAAGCATAAATTATGTTTTCTTCTGTTAAGTGTGATCAGTCCACGGGTCATCATTACTTCTGGGATACCAATACCAAAGCAAAAGTACACGGATGACGGGAGGGACAGGCAGGCTCTTTATACAGAAGGAACCACTGCCTGAAGAACCTTTCTCCCAAAAATAGCCTCCGAGGAAGCAAAAGTGTCAAATTTGTAAAATTTGGAAAAAGTATGAAGCGAAGACCAAGTTGCAGCCTTGCAAATCTGTTCAACAGAGGCCTCATTCTTGAAGGCCCAAGTGGAAGCCACAGCTCTAGTAGAATGAGCTGTAATTCTTTCAGGAGGCTGCTGTCCAGCAGTCTCATAAGCTAAACGTATTATGCTACGAAGCCAAAAGGAAAGAGAGGTAGCAGAAGCCTTTTGACCTCTCCTCTGACCAGAGTAAACGACAAACAGAGAAGACGTTTGTCGAAATTCCTTAGTTGCCTGTAAGTAAAATTTTAGGGCACGAACTACGTCCAGATTGTGCAGTAGACGTTCCTTCTTCGAAGAAGGATTTGGACACAAAGAAGGAACAACAATCTCTTGATTGATATTCCTGTTAGTGACTACCTTAGGTAAGAACCCAGGTTTAGTACGCAGAACTACCTTATCCGAATGAAAAATCAAATAAGGAGAATCACAATGTAAGGCTGATAACTCAGAGACCCTTCGAGCCGAGGAAATAGCCATTAAAAATAGAACTTTCCAAGATAACAACTTTATATCAATGGAATGAAGGGGTTCAAACGGAACGCCCTGTAAAACGTTAAGAACAAGGTTTAAGCTCCATGGCGGAGCAACAGTTTTAAACACAGGCTTAATCCTGGCCAAAGCCTGACAAAAAGCCTGAACGTCTGGAACTTCTGACAGACGTTTGTGTAACAGAATGGACAGAGCTGAGATCTGTCCCTTTAATGAACTAGCAGATAAACCCTTTTCTAAACCTTCTTGTAGAAAAGACAATATCCTAGGAATCCTAACCTTACTCCAAGAGTAACCTTTGGATTCACACCAATATAGGTATTTACGCCATATCTTATGGTAAATCCTTCTGGTAACAGGCTTCCTAGCCTGTATTAAGGTATCAATAACTGACTCAGAAAACCCACGTCTTGATAAAATCAAGCGTTCAATTTCCAAGCAGTCAGCTTCAGAGAAGTTAGATTTTGATGTTTGAAAGGACCCTGTATCAGGAGATCCTGTTTCAGAGGTAGAGACCAAGGTGGACAGGATGACATGTCCACCAGGTCTGCATACCAAGTCCTGCGTGGCCATGCAGGTGCTATTAGAATCACTGATGCTCTCTCCTGTTTGATTCTGGCAATCAATCGAGGAAGCATCGGGAAGGGTGGAAACACGTAAGCCATCCTGAAGTCCCAAGGTGCTGTCAGGGCATCTATCAGGACTGCTCCTGGATCCCTGGATCTGGACCCGTAACGAGGAAGCTTGGCGTTCTGTCGAGACGCCATGAGATCTATCTCTGGTTTGCCCCAACGTCGAAGTATTTGGGCAAAGACTTCCGGATGAAGCTCCCACTCCCCCGGATGAAAAGTCTGACGACTTAAGAAATCCGCCTCCCAGTTCTCCACTCCCGGAATGTGGATTGCTGACAGGTGGCAAGAGTGAGACTCTGCCCAGCGAATTATCTTTGATACTTCCATCATTGCTAGGGAGCTTCTTGTCCCTCCCTGATGGTTGATGTAAGCTACCGTCGTGATGTTGTCCGACTGAAACCTGATGAACCCCCGAGTTGTCAACTGGGGCCAAGCCAGGAGGGCATTTGCTCTCAATTCCAGAATGTTTGTTGGCAGGAGACTCTCCTCCTGACTCCATTGTCCCTGAGCTTTCAGAGAATTCCAGACGGCACCCCAACCTAGAAGGCTGGCGTCTATTGTTACAATTGTCCAGTCTGGTCTGCTGAATGGCATCCCCCTGGACAGATGTGGCCGAGAAAGCCACCATAGAAGAGAATTTCTGGTCTCTTGATCCAGATTCAGAGAAGGGGACAAATCTGAGTAATCCCCATTCCACTGACTTAGCATGCACAGTTGCAGTGGTCTGAGGTGTAAGCGAGCAAAGGGAACTATGTCCATTGCCGCTACCATTAAGCTGATTACCTCCATGCATTGAGCCACTGACGGGTGTTGAATGGAATGAAGGGTGCGGCAAGCACTTTGAAGTCTTGTTAACCTGTCCTCTGTCAGGTAAATCTTCATTTCTACAGAATCTATAAGAGTCCCCAGGAAGGGAACTCTTGTGAGTGGAACGAGTGAACTTTTCTTTTCGTTCACCTTCCATCCATGTGACCTTAGAAAAGCCAGTACTAACTCTGTATGAGACTTGGCAGTTTGAAAGCTTGAAGCTTGTATCAGAATGTCGTCTAGGTACGGAGCTACCGAGATTCCCCGCGGTCTTAGCACCGCCAGAAGAGCACCCAGAACCTTTGTGAAGATTCTTGGAGCCGTAGCCAATCCGAATGGAAGAGCTACAAACTGGTAATGCCTGTCTAGGAAGGCAAACCTTAGATACCGGTAATGATCTTTGTGAATCGGTATGTGAAGGTAAGCATCCTTTAAATCCACTGTGGTCATGTACTGACCCTTTTGGATCATGGGTAAAATTGTCCGAATAGTCTCCATTTTGAACGATGGAACTCTTAGGAATTTGTTTAGGATCTTTAAATCCAGGATTGGTCTGAAAGTTCCCTCTTTTTTGGGAACCACAAACAGATTTGAGTAAAACCCTTGTCCCTGTTCCGACCGTGGAACTGGATGGATTACTCCCATTAACAAAAGTTCTTGTACGCAGCGTAGAAACGCCTCTTTCTTTGTTTGGTTTGTTGACAACCTTGACAGATGAAATCTCTCTCTTGGAGGAGAGTATTTGAAGTCCAGAAGGTATCCCTGAGATATTATCTCTAGCGCCCAGGGGTCCTGGACATCTCTTGCCCAAGCCTGGGCGAAGAGAGAAAGTCTGCCCCCCACTAGATCCGATCCCGGATCGGGGGCCCTCAATTCATGCTGTTTTAGGGGCAGCAGCAGGTTTCCTGGCCTGCTTGCCCTTGTTCCAAGACTGGTTAGGTCTCCAGCTTTGTCTGTAGCGAGTAACAGATCCTTCTTGTTTTGGAGCAGTGGAAGTTGATGCTGCTCCTGCTTTGAAATTCCGAAAGGAACGAAAATTAGACTGTCTAGCCTTAGGTTTGGCTCTGTCTTGAGGCAGGGCGTGGCCCTTACCTCCTGTAATGTCAGCGATAATTTCTTTCAAACCGGGCCCAAATAAGGTCTGCCCTTTGAAAGGTATATTAAGTAATTTGGACTTAGAAGTTACATCAGCTGACCAGGATTTTAGCCACAGTGCTCTGCGTGCCTGAATGGCGAATCCGGAATTCTTAGCCGTAAGTTTAGTTAAATGTACTACGGCTTCCGAAATGAATGAATTAGCTAGCTTAAGGATTCTAAGCCTGTCCGTAATGTCGTCCAGAGTAGCTGAACTAAGGTTGTCTTCCAGAGACTCAATCCAGAATGCCGCTGCAGCCGTGACCGGCGCAATGCATGCAAGGGGTTGCAATATAAAACCTTGTTGAACAAACATTTTCTTAAGGTAACCCTCTAACTTTTTATCCATTGGATCTGAAAAGGCACAGCTATCCTCCACCGGGATAGTGGTACGCTTAGCTAAAGTAGAAACTGCTCCCTCCACCTTAGGGACCGTTTGCCATAAGTCCCGTGTGGTGGTGTCTATTGGAAACATCTTTCTAAATATCGGAGGGGGTGAGAACGGCACACCGGGTCTATCCCACTCCTTAGTAATAATTTCAGTTAGTCTCTTAGGTATAGGAAAAACGTCAGTACTTGTTGGTACAGCAAAATATTTATCCAACCTACACATTTTCTCTGGTATTGCAACTGTGTTACAATCATTCAGAGCTGCTAACACCTCCCCTAGTAATACACGGAGGTTTTCCAGCTTAAATTTAAAATTTGAAATATCTGAATCCAATCTGTTTGGATCAGAACCGTCAGCCGCAGAATGAAGCTCTCCGTCCTCATGTTCTGCAAGTTGTGACGCAGTATCTGACATGGCCCTAGCATTATCAGCGCACTCTGTTCTCACCCCAGAGTGATCACGCTTGCCTCTTAGCTCTGGTAATTTAGCCAAAACCTCAGTCATAACAGTAGCCATATCTTGTAATGTTATTTGTAATGGCCGCCCAGATGTACTGGGCGCCACAATATCGCGCACCTCCCGAGCGGGAGATGCAGGTACTGTCACGTGAGGCGAGTTAGTCGGCATAACTCTCCCCTCGTTGTTTGGTGAAATTTGTTCAATTTGTACAGATTGACTTTTATTTAAAGTAGCATCAATACAGTTAGTACATAAATTTCTATTGGGCTCCACTTTGGCGTTAGCACAAATAGTACAGGTCTCATCCTCTGAATCAGACATGTTTAACACACTAGCAACTAAACTTGCAACTTGGAAATATTATTCAAGTAAAATACAATGAAAAACGTACTGTGCCTAAGAAGCACAGAAAGATATATGACAGTTGAAATCAATAAACTGAAAAGGTTACAGCATCAAACTTTGTAAAAACAAAACACAATTTTAGCAAAGGCTTGTTCCCATTAGCAAAGAATAAACGTTTTTTTTTTTAATCACAGTCAACTACAATCTCACAGCTCTGTTGTGAAGATTACTTCCCTCAAACAAGCTTTGAAGACCCCTGAGTTCTGTAAGATGAACCGGAACATGCAGGAAAAAACAATGAGCTTCTGACTGAAATTTTTGATGCGTAGCAAAAGCGCCAAAAAAAAGGCCCCTCCCCCTCAGAATTAGATCAAGCAACTGCCAAGTGGAAAAATAGTGCCCAAACATTTTATTCACCCAGTACCTCAGAAAATGAAAACGATTTTACATTCCAGCAAAAACGTTTAACATAAATTAAGAGTTATTAAAAAGCCTGTTGCTTGCAAATAGGCTAAAGTCTTATATACACAGTGTAATTCCAGTGAAGTACCATTCCCCAGAATACTCAAATGTAAAATATACATACATGATATTATATTGGTATGGCAGGATTTTCTCATCAATTCCATTGTCAGAAAATAAAAGCTGCTACATACCTCTTTGCAGATTAATCTGCCCGCTGTCCCCTTATCTGAAGTTTACCTCTCCTCAGATGGCCGAGAAACAGCAATATGATCTTAACTACTCCGGCTAAAATCATAGAAAAAAACTCTGGTAGATTCTTCTTCAAATTCTACCAGAGAAGGAATAACACACTCCGGTGCTATTAAAAATAACAAACTTTTGATTGAAGAAATAAAACTAGATAAAATCACCATAGTCCTCTCACACATCCTATCTAGTCGTTGGGTGCAAGAGAATGACTGGGAGTGACGTAGAGGGGAGGAGCTATATGCAGCTCTGCTGGGTGAATCCTCTTGCACTTCCTGTTGGGGAGGAGTAATATCCCAGAAGTAATGATGACCCGTGGACTGATCACACTTAACAGAAGAAATTATTCTTATTTTGATCTCCATAGGGGTTATTAATGATAAATTACGGCTAAAGAAATGCAGAAAAAGTCATAAAAATGCACCTTTTAAATGCACTTGTTACTGTTAATGTTTGTTCTAAACAAAAAAAAAAAAAATGTTTTTGTAGTGTAAGCCGGCAGGGAACACTACCCCTGCTTTTGTTGTTTACATTTGTTACTTACTAGATTGATTTATATTTGTGTTTCATAAGATACAGTTTACCCTCACCTTAGGGAGTGTGACACACAGGTTGGATCATCCTCAAATTCACCTCAAGGTGACATAAATCGTTTTCTTCCCTCTCCCCTTCCTCACCTTACTCCACCCCTACACTAACCTCCTCCCTCCCTCCCGCCCCCCTCCCCCCACTTACTCACTTTTTCCATCTCTACTCCCCCCCCCCCCCTTTTTTTTTTTTTTAGAATGATGACCTCTCACTCGGGAAAAGTGCCCCGTCCTATGGAGCTGATCTCTATAAATGTGAAGGGCCTGAATAGCCCAGCCAAGCGTTCTATGGTGTTGAGAGATGTACACAGACAGGGGGTGATGTCTACTTACAAGAAACGCACTTTGCTTCGGGTCATGAACCCTGTTGGTTTAGTAGACAATATCCCTTGGCTTTCTTTGCCTCCGGCCCACGGAAAAAAAATGGGGTGGGTATTCTTTTCAAATCAGACTTGCCTTTCAAGCTGACACAAGCACACAGAGACCCAGAGGGTAGATATCTGATCCTCATAGGTTCAATCTATAATAGACCCATAACACTAGCTAATGTGTACTGTCCTAATCAATCTCAGCAGGTTTTCTTCCAAAAGGTTTTAAATACGATGCTTGAAGTACAATCTGGCATTTTATTCCTGGGGGGAAACCTAAACGCTTCCCTGGATCCCACTCTAGATACCTCTGATGGTGTCTCCAGCATTCCCCATAGAGCTCTCAAACGTATGTCATCCTACCTCAGAGACGCAGCATTGCACGACATCTGGCGGTCACAACATCCCTCCTCTAAGAACTTCACATTCTATTCCCACCCCCATAGAAAATACTCCAGAATAGACTACTGGTTTACAGACGCGACAGGACTTACAATCACCACAGACAGTAACATACTTCCCATCACTTGGTCCGACCATGCCCCGGTCACCTGCACGGTAGCTTGGTCTAATACACCGGTTAAGCCTTATATCTGGAAGTTGGATGATCGCATGTTGGATGATCCGGTTTTCAAGCGGGAAGTGGAGGGAGCACTAACAGAATTCTTTCAAATACACAGAGATTCGGATTCCCAACCCGCAATAATCTGGGAGGCTCATAAATGTACAATTAGAGGCCTCTTTCTTAAGCAGAAAGCCAGATTAGTCAGGAAGAAAAGAAAGATGTACCGCAGTCTCCTCCTAGTGGTGGAAAAAGCGGAAAGTGCGCATAAGTCTGCGCCAACAGATGATACACTGACTAGGATTTTGATACAGGCGAGAACTGACCTCTTGAAATTCCTTCAAGTGGACTATCAAAGGGCGGCCTTAATTTTAAGACAACAATTTTTTGAGCAGGGAGACAAAGCCGGACGACTATTGGCCAGAGCCATAGCGCGGAAAAAGAGGAAGCATTATGTGCACAGTATGATCCACCCGGACGGGGAAATAAAAGAAGATGGCAAATCTATCGCTGAGACCTTCGGATCTTATTATGCGACACTATATAACATACAGAAACCAGTAGACATAAGAGATGATCCTGCCCCTCAAGCACGCGAAACGCAAAAAATACTTGAGTATCTCGAGAGGGCGGATGTCCCCAAACTTTCAGTACAGGATTCGGAGGCTCTGGAATCTCCATTCACACTGCTTGAAATCACACAAGCCATTAAAGACTTAACATCCGATAAAAGCCCAGGTCCGGACGGATTTGGGGCCAAGTACTATAAAGTTTACAGGGAAGCTCTGGCACCTGAAATGCTGATCCTCTTTAACCAACTGTCAGACTCGCCGGTCCTCCCTAGCTCGATGCTAGAAGCCCATATTGCAGTGATCCCCAAACCAGGCAAGCCAGACAATAAGCCAGAAAACTACCGCCCCATATCGTTGCTGAATTCGGATATCAAGATCATAGCTAATCGCCTAAATAGATACCTGCCACAGCTGATCTCAACTGACCAAGTGGGATTTGTCCCGAGGCGGGAAGCCAGAGATAACACCCTCAAGGTCCTTCAAATAATAACATATGCCCAAAACACTGCAACCCCGCTGGCCCTGGTCTCCACAGACGCTGAGAAAGCGTTTGACCGGGTCAGCTGGGCGTTCATGCTACACACATTGGAGAAATTTGGCTTTGGCCCTAAATTTATAAATGGGATTATGTCCCTATATTCATCACCAAACACGAGGGTCAGGGTAAACGGTACACTCTCCAATACCTTTTTAATTCGTAATGGGACAAGACAGGGCTGTCCCCTTTCCCCACTCCTATTCGCATTGACAATTGAGATCCTGGCGAGCAAAATCCGAACAAATCCAGAAGTGAAGGGAATTTCTATAGGAGACTCTGTACATAAGATCGCCATGTATGCCGACGATGTCTTATTGATGATATCGGATGTGGGAGAGTCTCTAGTAGCAGCCCTAGATGAATTCACACACTTCGGCGAAGTATCAAACTTCCTCTTGAACCTCACAAAATCTGAAATCATGAATGTCACAATCCCCCGTACTGAGTTTGGGTCCCTAGAGGGCGACTGCCCACTACAGATAGCATGCGGCAAAATGAAATATCTTGGCATCTATCTGACACCAAGTATCAAGGATATTGTGGATATGAATTACAAACTCATTAGAGACGAGATCCTTAAAGATCTATCAAGCTGGAAAAATAAAACCATCTCCTGGCTGGGCCGCATTGGAGTGGTCAAAATGAATGTCATGCCACGTGTGCTCTATATCCTACAGACCATCCCTTCATCCACAGCTTCTCATCTTATCCACCAGATACAGTCGGCCATGGAGTCTTACATATGGAGAGATCTGAAACCAAGAATCAATAGGAAAACTACTTTCCTGCCGCGGAGCGGGGGCGGACTGGGTATACCAGACTTACAGGTGTACCAGGCCGCAATATCCCTCCAAAGATTGGTGGAGTGGTGTCACAACTCAGCTCAAAAGGCTTGGGTTCACATAGATAATACGATATTAGGAAGAAGGAACATTGGAGCCCTTGCGTGGATCACACGCGATAGAAGACCCCCCATGATTCGGCTCTACCCCATGATAGCAGAGGTTCTCTCGAGTTGGGATAAATTGGTTAAAAAATCCCCTCACATCTCTACCCCGTTCTCGCCGGTTACTCCGCTTAGAGAAAATCCCGATATGGAGTTCCTACCGAGAGCTAATCTCCCGGACAAGACCTATGGTCTTAGGGATTCAGCAATATATAATATACTCCATCAGGGTAAATTGAAACCCCAGACGGAACTAACCGAATGGGACAGTGAAGTCTTTAACTCATGGTTTGCAGTGGCCCAGGTCAAACACTACCTTGACACTCACGAAGCGAGACCAGACTTGACGAGACGCAGAACACATTTTGAAACCATGTGTACAGCGACCTCACACCCTACCCACCTGATCTCACAACTTTACAGGCTAATACAACAAGGTGGAGGCATCTACTTACCAGGATACACCCAGACATGGCAAAGTGAGCTGGGTTTAGAGATAGGGCACAAAGAATGGAATAAAATCTTTGACAAAACAAGGCGAGCGTCAGTGTCGGCCAGGGTCCAGGAAACACAGTATAAACTGCTGAGCAGGTGGTACTTGACCCCCCAAAGATTGAAGCACATATACCCACATGCAAATGGGGGATGCTGGAGAGGATGTGGGGAAAATGGGACACTTTTACATATCTGGTGGTCCTGTCCCTTGCTGACACCTTACTGGAATGACATAATGGCTGAAATGAGCAGGGTCCTTGAAATCATCATCCCCCCTAACCCCAGTTACCTGCTCTATCACCAACTACCAAAGATTTCTAGAGAAGACAAATACCTGCTTCTTTTACTAATGCTCAATGGAGCAAAGAGCCTAATCCCCATTTACTGAAAAAAGCAGACCATCCCTAGTATTCAGGAATGGAAAAACAAAGTCACCGACCTGCTGAGACTTGAAAGGTATCATTATCTCAAAATTGGGAAACTATGCACACACGAAATGATGTTGCTGACCTGGGAGGGTAGAGGAATCTGATTAATTAGAAAAATAATCATAATAGACACTGTAAACCATAGTAGCAACATACCCCCTCCCCCTTTTTTTTTTTTTCTTTCTCTTTTCTCTCTTCCTTTCTCCCTTTCTCCATTCTTCCCACTTAAATTGAGCCTACCACCCCTCCCTACCCCGCTCTAACTTCCTGCCCCCACACTTGCCCCTGTGCGGAACACAGTTCTGCCCATGACTATGTGTCGTGGGCCAATCACTTCACTGCTTTCTTTATCCTGAGATCCGTACCTGGGTGATTAGACTACCTTCCTATATTTTCACTGAAATCAATAACGATTATCACTAAACAGTTGAAGTCTAATGTCTATGCAATATAGTCAGTATACATTTCTATAGTATCTGATGAAGTTTTTTTATGCTGTTTGATCTGAACCATTTGTTATTAACTGTGAAATGCCTCAAGTGTGATATTGTACAAGTGTATAGATCTATGAAAAATTTGAGTAACATACTGTACTTTTATCAATGCTTTGTATTTATCACATTTCGCCAATAAAGCTTTTTTGGAAAAAAAAAAAAAAAAAAGAATCAATAATAGTTTCCTACATTTTAAATAAAATCCACATACTGAGTGTTACAAATATAAACTTCAGACTAAAACTTTACATTAACACAACTGTTAGTCCAATTTTTAAGCAGCAGAGCACAGTTTTATAAGTAAGTAAAACAAAACCGCAAAGTGTTTGAAAAGAGTTAGAACTAGAAACAGGTAAACTATTACTGTTTTTAACATTCTGTTATTCACTCTTTCAGAAACTTTGCATTGAATTGCAAAAATCTCGACATGTTCCTGGCTAAGGCTGGTTCTCTGTTTGCAGCTATATTTCCTGCAGCAGAGAAGAGGCACAAAGTGGGATATTTATCTGTGTTAGCTCTTCACCAATGCAAAGGGTTTTCCACTTTGGCAAGGAGCCTCTCAATAAAGTAAGTCTTTAATATCTATATGCAATGGTAAATAACCAGCTATAAAGGTTAGGGGAAAATAAGGGGTTAATAACAGGACAAAGCCTTACACATTTATTTATACAGTACATATAATCAGCAATAGCAAGCAATCCGCTAATAATTGTGCAAACAGATAATAGTGCACATCAATTAAAATAACACCCATCAATCTAGGGGCTAGGTGTAAATAAGCTCAGCACTATATAATGCAAAGCATAGTCCCAAATCACTTGATTTAATATAAACAATCCAAATGATGGACTATTATATCTGGGTTGCACATAAGCCAGGAGTAGTAGTAAATGTATACTGTCCTGAAAAAGTGAAAAGTATACGTCTGTAGACATCCTTTAGGCTAAGGGCATAACAATAAAACACAATACCAGGTGCAGGAGCTCATCAGAGTGAAGCAGCTGGTATTGTGCACACACCAACTAATTGCAAACCAACTAATCGATTATGAGATTCGTTGACAACTATTTTCATAATCGATTATGACGATTAGTTGTTGCAGCTCTATAATGGAATATGAGAGTATATCGTCAATCTGAAAAGGGAGGTAGGAGATGAATCTCTACGACCGATAACAGAGAACCTTTGAAATTGATCTCCGTAAGGAAAACCGCTACATTCAAAAGGTGATGCTCCCTTCACATCCCTCTGACATTCACTGTACTCTGAGAGGAATCTGAGAGGAATCGGGCTTCAAAATGCTGAGAAGCGCATATCAACGTAGAATAGCACAAACTTACTTCACCACCTCCATAGGAGGCAAAGTTTGTAAAACTGAATTGTGAGTGTAGTGAGGGGTGTATTTATAGGCATTTTGAGGTTTGGGAAACTTTGCCCCTCCTGGTAGGATTGTATATCCCATACGTCACTAGCTCATGGACTCTTGCCAATTACATGAAAGAAAACAGAATTTATGCTTACCTGATAAATTACTGGTGTATCCAGTCCACGGATTCATCCTTACTTGTGGGATATTCTCATTCCCTACAGGAAGTGGCAAAGAGAGCACACAGCAGAGCTGTCCATATAGCTCCCCCTCTAGCTCCGCCCCCCAGTCATTCGACCGACGGTTAGGAGAAAAAGGAGAAACCATAGGGTGCAGTGGTGACTGTAGTTTAAACAAAAACTTTTAACCTGACTTAATTGCCAGGGCGGGCCGTGGACTGGATACACCGCAAGAGAAAGTAATTTATCAGGTAAGCATAAATTCTGTTTTCTCTTGCAAGGTGTATCCAGTCCACGGATTCATCCTTACTTGTGGGATACCAATACCAAAGCTTTAGGACACGGATGAAGGGAGGGAACAAGACAGGTAACCTAAACGGAAGGCACCACTGCTTGCAAAACCTTTCTCCCAAAAATAGCCTCCGAAGAAGCAAAAGTATCGAATTTGTAAAATTTGGCAAAAGTATGCAGTGAAGACCAAGTCGCTGCCTTACAAATCTGTTCAACAGAAGCCTCATTCTTGAAAGCCCATGTGGAAGCCACAGCTCTGGTGGAATGAGCTGTAATTCGTTCAGGAGGCTGCTGACCAGCAGTCTCATAAGCCAATCGGATGATGCTTTTCAGCCAGAAGGAAAGAGAGGTAGCAGTCGCTTTCTGACCTCTCCTCTTACCAGAATAGACAACAAACAAGGATGATGTTTGTCTGAAATCTTTAGTTGCTTGTAAATAGAATTTCAAAGCACAAACCACATCAAGATTGTGTAATAGCCGTTCCTTCTTTGAAGCTGGATTAGGACACAGAGAAGGAACAATGATTTCCTGGTTAATATTCTTATTAGAAACAACTTTAGGAAGAAAACCAGGTTTAGTACGCAAAACCACCTTATCTGCATGGAACACCAGATAGGGTGAATCACACTGCAAAGCAAACAATTCTGAAACTCTTCGAGCAGAAGATATAGCTACCAAAAACAAAACTTTCCAAGATAATAACTTAATATCTATGGAATGTAAAGGTTCAAACGGAACCCCTTGAAGAACTGAAAGAACTAAATTTAGACTCCATGGCGGAGCCACAGGTTTATAGACAGGCTTGATTCTGACTAAAGCCTGAGCAAACGCTTGAACGTCTGGTACCTCTGCCAGACGCTTGTGTAAAAGGATAGACAGAGCAGATATCTGTCCCTTTAAGGAACTAGCTCATAAACCTTTCTCCAATCCTTCTTGGAGAAAAGACAATATCCTTGGAATCCTGATCTTACTCCACGAGTAACCCTTGGATTCACACCAACAAAGATATTTCCGCCATATCTTATGGTAAATTTTCCTGGTGACAGGCTTTCTAGCCTGAATCAGAGTATCTATAACTGAGTCAGAGAAACCACACTTAGATAGAATTAGGTGTTCAATCTCCAAGCAGTCAGCCGCAGAGAAACTAGATTTGGATGCTTGAATGGACCCTGTATTAGAAGATCCTGCCTCATTGGCAGTGTCCATGGTGGGACAGATGACATGTCCACTAGGTCTGCATACCAAGTCCTGCGTGGCCACGCAGGCGCTATCAGAATTACCGAAGCCTTCTCTTGTTTGATTCTGGCTACCAGACGAGGGAGAAGGGGAAACGGTGGAAAGACATAAGCCAGATTGAAAGACCAAGGCGCTACTAGAGCATCTATCAATGCCGCCTTGGGGTCCCTGGACCTGGATCCGTAGAGAGGAAGTTTGGTGTTCTGACGGGACGCCATCAGATCCAATTCTGGAATGCCCCATAGCTGGGTCAGCTGAGCAAAAACCTCCGGGTGGAGTTCCCACTCCCCTGGGTGAAAAGTCTGACGACTTAGAAAATCCGCCTCCCAGTTGTCTACTCCTGGGATGTAAATTGCAGATAGTTGGCAGGAGTGATCCTCCGCCCACCTGATTATTTTGGTGACTTCCTTCATAGCTAGGGAACTCTTTGTTCCCCCCTGATGATTGATGTACGCCAGTCGTGATGTTGTCCGACTGAAATCTGATGAATTTGGCCCTAGTTGAGGCCATGCCTGAAGCAAGTTGAATATCGCACTTAGTTCCAAAATTTTAGGTACGCATCCTTTAGATCCACGGTAGTCATATATTGACCTTCCTGGATCATAGGTAAGATTGTTCGAATGGTCTCCATCTTGAATGATGGAACTCTGAGGAACTTGTTTAGAATTTTTAGATCCAGGATTGGCTGGAAAGTTCCTTCCTTTTTGGGAACCACAAACAGGTTTGAGTAAAAACCCAGTCCTTGTTATCTAACACCACATTCACTTTACACTCCCGTGGAGATGCTCTTCTGTTAGAGCGGCAAAGAGAATGACTGGGGGGGCGGAGCTAGAGGGGGAGCTATATGGACAGCTCTGCTGTGTGCTCTCTTTGCCACTTCCTGTAGGGAATGAGAATATCCCACAAGTAAGGATGAATCCGTGGACTGGATACACCTTGCAAGAGAAAAGAGGTATAACCTTGTGAGGGTTTTTGTAATAACGAATATATTAATGACAAAGTCCTTCTTTTAGGGAATTCAGAGTGACACAGATTCAAAGGGGGTGAGTGGTCGGAATAAATTACGTCTGTCAAGGTGTTTAGAAATAAAGCAATGACATTGATGAATAATAAACCAGTTATTAAAAAATACCAGACCTTTGTCTATTAATTCTTTTTGGGTAAAAAGTTTTATCTCATTTCCAATATGGGCAATCATTAAAGCTCTCATAGGTATATCAAGGTGTTTGATTTTTTGCACTATCGATGTGGTAAGTTCTGCATTTTCTGTGGGAGGGGGAAATTGTGAAGTGAGACCCGGGTATTCTATCATAAACGTCTTCCACACATTAAAATGTTGTTCTGTTTAAAATCTGTGGCCAGGTATTGTTTTGTTTGCCAGCATATTGTACCTAGGTGGGATTTTCCTGCTAAATCACATTCTAGGGACACCCATGCTTTGTGCTGGTGATTATTAAACCAATCCTCCATCCTCTGTAGAAAGACTGCTTGTCTATATTTAATTAGGTTAGGGACTCCCAAACCCCCCTCAGAAACATAAAGGTTTTGTTAATTCTCACTTTTTTATCCCAGATAAAATCAAAGATCTTATTCTCTAGTGAAGATACCCTTAGGCAAGGGTATGGGGAGAGTTTGCAGCAAATATAATACTCTAGGAAGAATGTTCATTTTGATAGAATTGATTCTACCAACCCAGGAAACGCCCTTAGATCTCCAAGAGGAAAGATCTGCTATTATGGTTCTTTGCAAGCTTTCATATTTAGATCTAAACATCACCTGTGTGGAGGGGGCTATAAAGACTCCTAGCTATTTCAAATTTTTAGCATGAATACGAGAAGGGCACCTCTCTGTCAAAAGGGACAGCTGATGAGAATCACAATGTACGGTGAGCATTTCCAATTTCGATTTGTTAATGAGAAAATTCGAGGCATGATGGAATGTGTCAAACTCTGCAATTAAATGGGGTATAGAGGAGATAGGGTCAGAGAAAGACTAAAACATCATCTGCATATAGTAGTAGTTTATGCGTGGAATTGTTTATTCAGATTCCTGATATATCATTGTTAGATCTAAAAGTAATGGCCAAGGTTTAAATTATGCATGCAAAAAGGAGTTGTGACAAGGGACATCCCTGTCTGGTGCCATTGGATATTTGGAACAAATCTGACATCAAGCCATGAATAAAATTCACTTTTTAGTTGAAAACGAAGCTTTGCTTTAGTATTAAATAACTTCCCCCCCCCCCCCCCAATAAGACAGCCCAAGAAAAAGGGCTGTTTTACTTGAAAATTATGCATTCAATTATAACTTCTAATTTGCATATAAAGTATCCGCTGTGTTTGCATCTTACCGCATGCGCTGAACTATTATGTCATTTACATGAGCACTGTATTATAATGAAGATGATCCATCTTATAATATAATATATATTTTGCACGGCTTGTTAATACTAGGGGGATTCCTGCACTGGATACTTTACCAATACATTCGCCGCTCCATGACACTCGCTGCCATTGAGAGAGTTGGTCTGATCCTTTGAGGACGGTGACTTAAGTGGCTATGTCAGCCGCAATAGCTGTGCATGTGTATTGTCCATAAAATCCGCCATACTCCTACCCAGGTAGACCCCAGTGATAGGATGTATATATTAAGTCCCAAAGGGGGGTTTGTAAAAATTATCTATTTTAAATGCTAGAAAAATAGATAACAGGTGATTACGTAAATTATTTTATTATAACATTCTTTTGATTGCTTTAAACTTTTTTTTTACCATTTCATATCACTTTAAAGTCTAAAATTCACCATCACTGTAAGAATTAAAACTACAGTGCAGTAGATCAGGGATTCTCAAGTAGAGCGTTGGAACATCCTGGGATGTCAGCCCTCAGACAGGATATCACAAAGAATTAGAACTAAGAGTGTAAAGATTCATAATTCCTTATGTCTATATATACAAAGTTGTGATGAAGAGGAGCCAAGTTTTTTTTAACTTAGGGTTTTTTTTTTTTTTAAGATTAGTGTGGGGGAACTTTTATTGTAGATTGGGTTGTAGTTTTAAGTTGAAAAAGAGCTATGTATAGGGCAATGCACTACAAAAACCCCTTCTAAATGCTATTGTCATAGTAACTTTTAGTGTTGGTTTAGTTTTTTTTAAATTTCTTTTTTTTTTTTTTTTTTAAAGGAGGCCTTATGCATAACTGAGGTTTTTAATTTTGGTAGTGTTTTTATTTCTGTACTGTTATATTTTGTTATTCTTTGTAAATTTAGTCGGGGTTTTAGCTTAGAGTTGGGGGGGGATTAGGTATTTAAGTATGGTAGGAGTAGTTTGCTTTGGAGGGTTGTGGTGGTATAGGGGTTAATAGGTTAGAGGACTTATTGCATTAGGGCTGTGACAGTGTAGGGGTTAATAGGTTAGAGGACTTATTGCATTAGGGCTGTGACAGTGTAGGGGTTAATAGGTTAGGGGGCTTATGGCGGAGTAGGGGTTAAAAGTTTAGATCTTTAGGTTCTGGCAGATTAGGGTTAATAGTGTAGGTTGTGCTGGGGGTGAGGGGCGTAAGGGGTTAGCAGCTTATTTTAGTGTTAAAATATATATCCAATGTTGAAATACATGACGATGCATATCATTTTAAGTATTGTAGTAGAATTCCTGGAGCACAATGTTCAAATGGGAGTCTTTCACTAACAATATTTCTCTTGCCAGGATAGTTGGAGAGGATGTGCTGAAGGTATTGAAACCAGTGTGTGAATAGCCCCTATCCATATTCTGCCAAGTCTACTTTATTTTTCAGAGATTCTCCATCTAAGGCCATGTAAAAAAGCAGGATATCAACTATAAACTGTATTCCATTAAAGGGACACTCGTCAATTTCAAAAACAACTTTCCAATTTACTTCCATTAACAAAACGTGCAGTCTTTTTATATTTACACTTTTCAAGTCACCAGCTCCTACTGAGCATGTGCAAGAATTCACAGAATATACATATATGCATTTGTGATTGGCTGGTGGCTGTCACATGATAAAAAGGAAGTAAAAATATTGCATTGTCTTTTTTTTTTATTGTGTATTTGTTGATTATGCAAATCTACCGTAGTTACTGATCCTTTAAATTTGAAGTTTTTACTGAAAGGTAGCAAGGTATCGATAATGATCTAGTGAGCAATCATACCCTTACTTGAAAAACTAACATTTTAAATAATATTTGTCCAAACTGTAAGTTACATTCAATCTACATTTTAAACCATGCACAAAAGCAGGCCCATTTCCAAATGTTCCTGATTGGAAGAGCTTGGTGGAAGATGTGTGCTATATTGTGCATGTGTGTCCCTCTGTTATAGAAGCAGTTATTTGTTTTAGGACTGCAGTAGTTGTGTGTAAATAATTTCAATGTGAACCCCAAAGTCTATGAAAAAGTTACCCTTTTTTCTTATATGAGCACATTTGGCAGGAAACCGTAGCATGAAATATACCAAGATGGGCCTAGATCACTGGGTTTCAAACCCGACCTCAGGCCTCCCCAACCGTTCAGGTTTTCTGGATAACCTTGGAAGAGAGCAGGTAAAATAACCATATTTCCTAATCAGCTGATTATTTCACCTGTGCTCTAGTTCAGATAGCCACAAAATGTGGCCTGTTAGGGAGGCCGGAGGACAGGTTTGAAAGCCTGTGGCCTAGATCAATACCTTGGGTTGCCTACTAAACATATATATTTATAGGTACATAAAAAAAAACCCACACACACACAAGGCTCTATGTCCGTTTAAACAGAGTGATAGCAAAAATTCTAAACATTCCCAGGTATTATGGGCAAGTTTTTCTACAATATTCCCGGTCCTTAAGGGGTTAAAGTAGAGAAGATCTTATAGTACAATATCTCTTTAAGCTAAGACTGACCTGAGAGCATAAAACGGCTATGTGCAAAAAAAGGGCTTCATCGCTGCATGGGTGTAATCAGACTGCTAAGTGCACTCCTACAGTGTTGTCAGTGGTACTGTAGCCTTCATGTTTATATAACTGTGTATGTTCAAGTATGATACCAGTTACACAATGTTCTCCCAAGGATTTGTTTAGTGGGTGCACCACCCGGCTGATTTTACAATCTACCCGGCTAAAATGTTAGCCAATATTAAGCTATAATTAGCAGATATTACAAATATTAAATTTTTATTGCACAAATACAGTTTTGTTAAATTATGCAATTAATGTGCTTTGGATAGCAGAAAATATTACACTACCCCCATCTGGCTACTTCATAATGCCACCCAGCTGGCAACATTTTCTGTGGAGAACACTGCCAGTAGGATTTAGAATACTTATTTTACGTGAGTCTGGAGCACTTAATTTCTACTCAAAATATGTCATATGTATAGTTTCCATTTCTAAGAGTATAACTTACTTTTAATTTTTGTGAGAGCAATAACACCAGCAGGCTTCCTCATATACATGTCAATATCCAAGTGCTTGCCAATCATTTTAACATCACTTTTTACAGTAATGGCAGGTGTATCAGCATTTTCTATTCTACCAGAAATGTATTAGATCGAACTCTGAGTTCAGGCCTCCTGGAATCCTGGTCTTTAGAGAGAGTGCTACCTTTGAAGAAAGGGGGCACTAGAGCTAGGAGGCTGGCGGAGAGGGAGACCTTTTGGATCTTTAGGTTAAAGACCAGGGGCAAGATTGTCGCCCACAAAAGCCGGCGATGACTGTTTTTATGCAGTTTTGGTATCACATATACCATAAGGTGCTGCATATAAATGCGGCGCGTATATTTCACCTGTCGTGTGTCGCCCGCAATTTTTACTCCCAATAGCAAACATAGATCCACATCGCAAATCGGTATCACATATTCAGCGCAAGGACTTACGCAGCGAAAATTTAGAAATTTTACTCAATTAACCCCAATCCGTAAAACCCACACAACACAATAATCCTAATAAATCTATTAATCCCCAATTCTCCAAACCCCCTAAACTCAAATAATTTATTAAATTACTAAGGCCCCTAATCCCCTAAATTAACCCCAACTACCTAAATTAAAAAATACTAACTTACAGTTAAAATAAAAAAGCTAAAACATTTGAACAGCCAATAGGATTTGTGTAGCTCTCATCCTATTGGCTGATTTGAATTTGAAGAATCAAATCAGCCAACAGGAATGCAAGGGACGCCATATTTAAACGCGTATCTTGAATTCACTATTCAGTGTACGGAGGCGATTGGTCGAAGAGGATCATCCACGCTCCATGGCCCTGCGGTCGCCGGTCCTGCTCCGCGCTCATCTGCGCACCGGCTTGGTCCTGGATGAAGATGTAGGCTGCTTGGAAGAAGGTTTCAGGAACAGTGAGTACCTATTGGGAGTTAGAGATAGGATTTTTTTTAAAATTTTTTGCTGAATGCCCCTTTAGGGGCAATGGGTAGTTAAGTTTTTTTTTTGCGTTAAGTTTTATTTATTTATTTGGGGCGGGGGGTTTGGTGGGTTTTACTGTTAGGGGGGGGGACTTAGATTTTTTTTAAAATGCAAGAGAGCTGTTTAACTTACGGCAATGCCCTACAAAATGCCCTTTTAAGGGCTATTGGTAGTTTAGCATTAGATTAGGGTTTTTTTTTTATTTTCATAGGGATTAGGTCTAATTTTTGGGGGGGATAATTTTGTTTATTTTCTGTAATGTTTTATTTTTGGTAATTTTAGATTAATTTATTTTAATCTTAGGTTTATTGTTCTAAGTACTGTTAGGATTTTTTATTTTAATTATAATTTAGCAATTTATTTTATGTAATTTGGAGTTAATTTAGTGGGTGTTAGGTTGGGGGCTTAGTAATTAGTTATTTGCGTTGTGGGGGTTTGGCAGATTAGGGGTTAATAGGTTAATTAGGGTACTAGCGTTGTGGGGGTTTGGTGGTTTAGGGGTTAATAGATTTATTAGGATTATTGCGTTGTGGGTTTGGCGGATTAGGGGGTTAATAGATTTATGAGGTTTGTTGCGATGTGGGTTAATTCATTTATTAGGTAGTTTGCGATGTTGGGGTTGGCGGATTTAGGGGTTAATACTTTTACTGGGTAGATCGCGATGTGGGTGAATGGCGGATTAGGGGTTAATAGTTTACTTAGGCATATTGCGTTGTGGGGAGTCGTCGGTTTAGGGGTTAATACATTTATTATTAGTTGCGATGTGGGGGGGATTGCAGATATAGGGGTTTTTATGTGCCAGGTTTATTTTTGGGAAGCGTGTTAGACTTTTACTGGAGATTTGATATATATTTTTTCATTGTCTTAGGCGCCGGCAGTTTCTAAAATGCCTTAAGTCACTGGCAACTTCAGAAATTTGAATTTACGCACATTTCTGGACATCACTAATTTATCCGATTTACGGCAGTTTATATGTGATACCCCAATGTGAAAGGTGAAATTAAGGGCGGTGCAGGTTTCAGCAGTTACGCTGCATATGTAATCTCGCCCCAGGATTCCAAGAGGCCTGAACTCAGAGTTTGATCTAATAAATTTCTGGTAGAATAGAAAATCTGTAAAGGTGCCAGACCAGTTTCCATTGGTAGCAGTGGGGATAGCAATGAAACAAGGGAAACCCGAGTGCTAGTATTGCTATGATTATTTTGCATTGCTTTTGCCACACTATGCAACATTTATGTCATGGTAAAGGGGGCTATTTAGAGTATATCAGTCAATATGAAGGGAAAGTGAATCAGGGGGGGGGAAGGGTCACCCCATGTAGGGACAATAGATTTCTGGTATATATTACAATATACACATGATAGAGTGTAAGGTTAAAACGGAACCTTGGATTAGGATTTATAGAACAGACCAAATGAGAACTGACTAGGTATTTGTATATGTGTTGTAATTTCATGCTATTTGTCCGGATTCTTCTTAGAAGTCCAAGTACTAGGGACCCCAGGTTGCTTATGACCGAGTCTGGAAGCTGACAATTGCATTTGAATATGTAACCTTATGTTGTTTGCTTGATAATATACATAAATGTATTTTTTTGACTGTAAGGTAGATACTAAAGGAAATGATAGAAGGACCGGAAGCATATCCCACAAGTGCCTGATTGGGTTAATTTCTTTAAAGGTGTTGAAAACCATTAACCAATAGGCAAGCAGGTAATGTTTTTTTAAACGTTAATTGCAGTTAGAGTTTTATCAAGAGGCTAAGAATACGGCACAAGCCGAAACACATCAGCCTGTATCTTTACTTATGGACTTTACTGTTTTACCCCAGGGTTTGTGTTTTGCCCCACTTTTAACTTGTATATGAATAAAAGTTAAATTTTACTCCTATTTCGGTGCTCCTTGAATGCTTGGATTGTACTTATTGATTGGCTGTGAGTGAGCATGCCTGGATAGAGTATCCTGCAGGGGATTGGTCAGAAGCATTTCTCTGACGAATGAGAGGATTTTAGCCACAGAGCGTAATGCGAAAGCGGTGATTGCCCGTACTAAGTGCAAGTGTCTGGTAACCCCCTAGGAGGATAGGAAGCAGACGACATCGCTCCAGGGACCTGTTGATGAGGACTACCTATGCGACAGACTGATGACAAGCGGTATGGACTCTTCACAATAAGTTACAATTTCACTGTGATTGGTGGCTAAAACTCTGCTATACTATTCTGTGTGTATCTGTGAAGTGTATATAGTGACGGTTGGACTGTCAGACTTCATGCGGATACAATTGCTCAAGCTTGAGCACTCCACTGCCATATGTGTATCTAACACTGTAGCGGTGTAACAGACCTTATCTCGCTTTTTTCACTAATTAATCCTAATTATCAGACCTATGCCACTGTAGGTGAATTAATCAGATGCTGCTCTATTGTAATTATCTAATCCACTCTCATCTAAGGTAACCCTAATTTTCAGACCTATACCAATATAGGTGAACTAATCGGCTGCTGCTCTATTGTAATCATCTAATCTGTTATCATCTAAGGTAACCTTAAACATCAGGGTTATGAGTGGGTCCTGAGGATTGGAATTTGGAAACCATGGACTAATCTATGATCAGTGAAAAGGAGATTCCATAACGGTGTATGTGGAATACCCAAGTCTATAGAACACACAAACTATAGTAGATACTGTACTGGGCTGTTTTATTGAAAACAGTTAAGAGCACAACAGAGATAAAAATAAATAGAATGTTGATGTATTGTAAAAACTAAAAATGAACCCTGAAACTATTCAGTTAAGACAGCATCAGATCAAAAGTGCAAGTACATGGTAACCTATTTTGTGCATTGTGTCCTTGAAGAATGACACTGGTGTAGAATGATCAAAAGGGATAATGTCCTTTTATCTGGAATAAACGTTTGATAAAGCACAAAATTAGAGGCTTTACATCAATTTAAAAAAACAACAACAAAAAACACCCCAGCTGAAAACAGGAAGTATTTGTTTTAAGTCTAAATTTCTTTTTACCAATTTAAAATGCAGCTTGAATAAACAATAAGAACATCCATTCTGTGCATAGATAAAAATATATTCAATCCTGTCATCTAAGCAGATATTTGAAGATGGATTTCTAGTTTTATGAAACCCTCACATTTTAGATTTCCTTCATTTAGGGGAACCTTGGCCATCCAGATGTTTCAGAACTACATTTCCCAATATGCTCAACTGGACTTCAGAGTGCCTAAGCATCATGGGTAATGAGTTCTAAAAAACATCAGGAGGGCCAAGGTTCCCCATCCCTGCTTTATAACGTTAAAGGGACAGCAAAGTCATAATTAAACTTTCATGGTTAAGATAAGGCATGCAATTTTAAAAACAACTTCTGTTATCAAATTTGCTTCATTTTCTTGGTTTCCTTTGTTGAATAGTAAATTTATGTAATATAAGTGCTGGTGTGTCTTAAAGGGACAGTAAAGTCAAAATTAAACTTTCGTAATTCAGATAGAGCATGTAATTTTAAACAACTTTTTAATTTACTTATATTATCAATATTGCTTAGTTCTCCTGGTATCCTTTGTTAAAGAGTAATCCTAGCTGAGCTCAGACGCATGCATGTGTCCCAAGCCATTCAGCAAGCGTTTGCAAAAATGCTTAAAACAATGTTATACATAGTTGCAAACTCTGCTGTCAGAGTGTCTGTGTCAGCTGTGATTGCAACTATATATAACATTGCCATAAACATTGTTGCAAACACTGCAGCCAGATGAGCTCACTTATGATTACTCTTTAACAAAAGGATAACAAGAGAACTAAGCAAAATCTGTAATAAGTAAATTGTAAAGTGGTTTAAAATGTCATGCTTTATCCAATCCATACAAGTTTCATTTTGACTTTACTGTCCCTTTAATTTCTCGATGGCTGCATTGTTTAGCAACAATGTAGAAGTGTTTTATATTGTTGCAAACTCTACTGAAACAGAGAGCTAAAGACACATGCACGCTCCAGAGCTCCCAATTTCCGAATTGTACAGGTCTAACCCCCCCCCCCCCCATACAATTCCTTTTATGGCTGCATCTATATCCACCTTTGTTTGGTAGAATTGAAGACTTTAAACACTCATCTGCTTGAGCATGCCTAGAAGCTAATAAGCTGCTGTGAACTCAGTTAAAATACAATGCCTGTGTTTCTGATGCTAAACACTGATAAGGGGGCGGATCAGACTAATCCGGACAGCATAGCTATGTAACTCACTTTGATTATTTTTTAAAATACTTGCCAGCAATTTTTAAACATTTTTTTTATGCAAACTATGTTTACCCAATTAGCCCTTTTAGGATATGCACATCTCAATATGTTTTATGTCACTTTAAATTGTATGTTCTAGCTAACCCATGAATGTTTATTTTTTACTTTACTGTCTCTTCATTTTGCTCTGTATGTCAGACAGAATTATTCCTCCTGCAGAGATACAAGGAGCTTATGTATATGGGGAACATTTCTCATAGCCTTAACATATGATTGCATATTTTTATGGGTCCTTACCATAAATGTATCTATGCTAGTTCAATATTTTTCATGCACAAAAAATATAATAAAGAAATGAACATTCTTCATTGATTGATACAGCAACAAATTATTTACACAAGCAATTCATTTAGAATAGTATTTGTACATAATGCGGCAGATCCATCAAATATCTACAAAAACAATCAGACAAATAAATTAAACTGATAAACCCTCGAATTACTGAAGGTCAATACTTCATAAAAAAAAAAAAAAAAAAAAAAAAGAAGTACTCCTTTGCTTGGTGAAAAATATTCCAGTCCCCACAGACATAAAAACAAGTGTTGCTGTGCACTCTGTACTCTCCTGTATTTTGTATGAGAAGATTTAAAGATAAAAAAAAAAATCCATCTCAAGCGATCACCTTGCCCCTCCGGTACCACCTCCTCCCCCATTGCCTCCTTGGTTGCCGGCATCAGAAGCTCCAGACATCATCAAAAACAGGACAACAGGAATAATGTACATCCACTGCAAAAAAGTTGACAAGTAAACATGTTTAAAGGAACACTCAAGTCAAAATAAAAACTTTAATGATTCAGAAAGAGCATGCAGTTTTAAGACACTTTGCAATTTGACACTTTCCAATTTACTTCCATCAAATTTTGCAGACTTTTTATATTCACACTTTCTGGGGAACAAGATTCTACGGAGCATGTGCACAAGCTCACAGGGTGTACAAGTTGTGCTCATAAGTTTACATACCCTGGCAGAATTTAGGATTTCTTGGCCATTTTTCAGAGAATATGAATGATAACACAAACACTTTTCTTTTACTCATGGTTAGTGTTGTATTCTCAATTCCTTGGATATCTTTTTATATCCCTTTCCTGTTTTATACAGTTCAACTACTTTTCCCGCAGATCCTTTGACAATTCTTTTTCTTTCCCCATGACTCCAGAAACTTCAGTGCAGCACTGGATGAAAGATGCAAGGGTCTGTCAGGAGTCCAGAAACTCATTGACCTTTTATATACACACACACTAATTACAAGAAAACATATCACAGGTGAGGATGGTTACCTTTTTAATAGCCATTCAAACCTCCTTTGTGTCAACTTGTGTGCATGTTATCAGGCCAAAATCACAAGGGTATGTAAACTTTTGATCACGGTCATTTGGGTAGTTTCTGTTATTATGATTTAAAAAGAGTAAACACAGTTGATTGATAATAAATGGCTTCAGCCAAACACTAACCATGAGTGAAAGAAAAGTTTGTTATTAATATTCTCTGAAAAATGGCCAAGAAATCAAATTCTGCCAGGGTATGTAAACTTATGAGCACAACTGTATGTATACTAGTCTGTGATTGGCTGATGTCTGTCACATGATACAGGGGGACGGAAAATGGGAGAAATAATAAATCTGCTTATTTGAAAGTAGGTGTTAAATCATTGTCTTTTTATTATGCACTTTTTCTGCATTGAGTGGTCCTTTGACGGATCACTATATAAACCATTAAAATTATCTTAAGGGATGTCTGTGGTTGCAGATTAGATAAAAAAAAAAAAAACTAAAAAAAAAAAAAACTAAAAAAAAAAAAATCATATTAAAATACTTTAAATCAGTAGACAAATTTGAATCTCATAAGTATATCCACCAAAAGTTCATGTGAGATATTACTTCCCTCGTGATCAGTACTTAAAGGAATAGTCTAGTCAAAATTAAACTTTCCTGATTCATATAGAGCAGGCAATTTTAAGCAACTTTCTAATTTACTCCTATAATAAATGTTCTTGTTCTCTTTATTTGAACAAGCAAGAATGAAAGCATAGGAGCCGGCCCATTTTTGGTTCAGCAGTTGGGTAGCGCTGATTGGTATAAATGTATCCACCAATCAACAAGCGCTACCCAGGTGCTAAACCTTAAATATGCCGGCTTCTAAGCTTCCATTCAAATAAAGATACTAAAATAACGAAGAAAAATTGATATTAGGAGTAAATTAGAAAGTTGCTTAAAATTGCATGCTTATCTGAATCATAACGTTTTAATTTTGACTAGACTATTCCTTTAACCCAATGAATCAAAAGCGATTGACTGCATGACTTTCAGTGTTTGAGATTTGAATCAACTGCTACAACAATTATAGCTGAACTAGTCACACATTTCACAACAGTATTCATAGTCTTAGTCTGGCATAATTTAATCACATACCATCCTTTTTAATGAAAAATAAAGCAGCACAAGAAGCAGAAGGTGCAAGACCTTCTAACAAGTCATGCTCTAATGCTTACAATCTAATCCAAAATCTAGCCACAATACATTCTATATACAATCACGAGACCCACCACCCTCATCTCTCTCTACTAGACTACCATGGTGAGCATAGAAAGAGAAGTGAAAAGAAATCCATCACCAAAAGGAATAGAAAAATAGTCAGCAATGCTCTGAGTACTTGTACTTGTACTGCATTGTAAGAATTACTCCAAATTACTGAGGGCACATATGTTGCCACAAAAATAAAAGCAGCCATCAAAAGTATATAAAACAGCAGAAAGAAGCAAGAAATATTCTTCTACGAATGAAGAAGGAATTAAAGTGATGGTAAACTTGACGTGTTTTAAAACCAGGTCGGGAATCTAAGAGCTGTTTGGGATGGACTTTAATTGATCACTTCTAATAAAGATGTTCTGCAATTTATTTTTTAATCTAGCCATGCCATTTAAATATCCCACGCTCCGGCTGATCAATTAAAGTCCATCAAAAATAACGCTAAGATTCCAGACCCGATTTTAAAATCATGTAAAGTTTACAATCACTTTAAAACCACTGATATTAACCCCTTTAGTGCTAATGACGGCTCAGAGCCGTCACAGTTTCCCACTCTGGTGCTAATGATGGCTCAGAGCCGTCACAAGCAGTCTCCCAACTTGAGGGAGATCTGGGGGCTCCCACCCCGGCGATCGGTGCTGCATAATGCCAGGCATCGCCGGAGCTTCCCATTTTGCGTGGTGACGTCACGCTCAATAACGTGATGACGTCACCGCACAACTTTATTTAACATTAACAATGTTAAATATAGGAGCAGGGGGCTTGCTGCTTAGAAGCCTGTATGTCAGGCTTGGTAATCTGAAATAAAGTAAAAAAAATATATATTTTAAAAAATATATAAAATAAAAAAACCTTAGCACCCAGGTGGGAAAGTGCTTAGCACTCAAAGGGTTAAAATGTGCAACATGTCCCCGGTGATCATTCCTCAAAATAAAAAAGTAATCAAAAAAAAAAAAAAAAATGAACATGCAATGAACTGATTTCCAAATGTGGAATAAAATGTAGTAATGCATATTAATAAACCGCAATACAAAGCAAGATTTTAGTGCATTATTTTTACTACAGTGATGATTTCCTTTACCTCATCTATATTTCTACTTCACAGAGAAGAATTTGGAAAATTAACTGAGAACTATGCAGCAGTAATCTCCCTTTGGTCATACTATGGTTATAAAGCTCTGATTAGTGTGCTCAAATCTCTCTCTAAGAGACAGATATAAAAAGACAACTGTTTATGCATATGCCGTATAAACATATTAAAAACTATGGGTCTCTCCTACAAAGCATATTGAAACATTTACTCCAAATTAAACAATACTTTTTTGCCAGAGCTAATGGGGAGAAAACAATATAAAAAGATAATTTGGATTCATAGTTGAGAAATAGGTTGGTTAGTTACTAGTCAAGGGGTGGGATCTTAGTACTTTTTTTTACTTTCCAAATAGTAGTGGATTTTATTTTATTTTTTATATTTCTCTACCACTAAATCTCTACTTTAAGTACAAATGACTCAGAGCCCAAAGAAAGTAAGCACAGATAAGTAGAAGAGCATTAAAGAAGGGGGTAAAGAGGAGTTGTCAAATGAATTACTTCAAGTCCTCAGGCCTGTTGTCCTTGTTCCCTTGGGGCTTTCGCCGAATTGGTTAACATTAGCAATATTGCCCCTCCCAGAATTAAATGCCACTGTGAGGAGGGAAAGATAAAACAGGTAGTCATAAATAACCCACTTAGTATATTTTATATATATTTTCAACCTTCAGCTCACGTAGTTTTCTTGGGGACAAAAACCAATTGCTTTTTTACTTTTACAAAAGATTAAAGATATTAGTTTGATACGGGGGGAGGCATGATACATAAAATAAGCAGATTTCCAATAAATGTCTGACTTTTAACTTACATATTTAGCAAAAAAAGACTTCTGCTCTTGAGGATTCTTAGCTTTTTGTGCTTGCTCCATCTCTAGACGTTCTATAAATGTTGCAGTTTCGGGTCTGGAGAACATAAATACATGACATAAATACATAATCGTTTATTTTTTTATCTGATGCATTGAGGCTCTGAGCTCAAAACTCACACTGCTGCTGTTATGGGCTGTTGAATTAGGACTGTTGTGTTAAACAGTTCTAAATCTACATCTTCAACCTCTAC
Organism: Bombina bombina; assembly: GCF_027579735.1. Lineage (NCBI taxonomy): Eukaryota > Metazoa > Chordata > Amphibia > Anura > Bombinatoridae > Bombina > Bombina bombina. The sequence continues at coordinate 204,235,738 of NC_069506.1, read as the reverse complement.
GCCATTGCAGGATCCAGGAAATGTCACTATGGATACTCCAATAATATTTCCTGATATGTCTGTATGAACTGTAATTTGATCGGAAAGATGTGATTCTACCATGGAACACTGTGTATATAAAAAAAAATAAAAAAAATTTCAGTTCTGTTTTTTTTTTTGTGTATCGATTGAATTATTTTATATATTCTCATTAACAATAAATATTTACCAATTAACCAAAAAAGTAAAGAAAGCTACTCA
>NC_069506.1:203925498-203930498 GCF_027579735.1 Bombina bombina | reverse complement strand
CACACCCCCTAAGTGTCAAACCCTCTGAGAACACGTCAGGGATGTACCCACCCCACTCGGGGGGCTACAACTCAAACTCCTTGTGTATAAGAACTGACCACCTATGGAAAAAATAACCGAAAAATGTATATAAGTCCGTACACCAATATAAAAGTACTAACAATATTGATCATGGTGTACCCGTATGTATCCTAAAATAATCCAAAGCAAACAAAATCTTACATCCCCCTATATACCTCATATAAAATAACTTACCCAATCATATCCAGACATCCAAAGTGATAGACACTGATCACCATACTTTTATCGCAACTATTGTCAAATCCATTGAGCATGTATAGAAAGTATACCAGTCACAGACAAAACCAAAGTTTGAAAGTGTAACCAGAGTGATAAAGCAAGATTAAAAACAAATAAAAACATAGCACCCCTCAACTAATAGCAATTTCACAGTAAAACATCTAACATATGAAAATCATGGAACACCATGGAAAGAAATTCCAACTCCAAAAGGGAGAAGTAACCCAGGAGTAGAAAGTAGACTCTCATTAATTAGCGATACACACAGTATCGCCCGCCCCCATGGGCATAGATCCAATGAATCAATGGACTCTCACAACACTGTATCAATGGACTCTCACAGCACATATCCATTATAGAAAGTTCTGCCACCCCGTCTGGATATTTAAACCTCTTGGGGCCAATGTACATAATTCATGTATCCAGCGTGCTTCTTTTCTCAGAAGGATCTTGGCTCGGTTTCCACCTCTGCGTAGGGCTGGCACGTGGTCAATTATTCTGAAGCGTAGGTCGCTCACAGTATGTCCTGCTTCAAGAAAGTGGCGAGCCACCGGATGTTCTGCCTTTCCCGTGTTAATTGCCGATCTAATGCTTGAACGGTGATTCGCCATCCTCACTCTGGCGTCATCCGTCGTCTTGCCAGTGTAAAATTTCCCACAAGGGCAATTAAGTAGGTATACGATGAATTGAGTTGTACATGTCAGGTAATATTTTATCTGATATCTTTTACGACAATCAGGATGTTGAAATGTTGTGCCAGTGTGCATACTGTTGCAAGTCACACAACTAATGCATTTGTAGCATCCAATTTTTCTCTTGAGCCATGTCTGTTTCTCATTTTTTATAGGGATATCAGTCTTAACCAGGACATCTCGTAGACTCCTACCCCTACGGTATGCCAGTCGTGGTGCTGCCCATTCAGTGAATGGTAGTGTGGGGTCACTCTGGAGAATCTTCCATTCTTCCTTTATTGCTTTGGCAATCTGATGCTGGTCTGGATTGTACGTGGTCACAAACGTGAGTTGGCGAATTGGTGTACTTGTGGTACTTTGTTCTTGTTGGGCTAAAAGAGCCGATTCACGTTGTTGCTCTAAGTTCTTTCTATTGTACCCACGTTGAAGAAATCTTTGTGTCATTTCTGACATCTGTGTCTGCATCAGATCTATATTTGTGTTGTTTCTTATCACCCTTTGGTATTGGGCTTTAGGAATATTCCGTATGAGTGCAGGCTGGTGGCAACTTCTGGCATGTAATAGTGTGTTGCGGTCTGTTTGCTTCCGGAACAGTGTGGTACCCAGCTTATTGGACGTTTTAAACACCCTGACATCTAAAAAATCAACTGTGACACTGTTGACCGAGTGCTGAAATTTAATAGTGCTATCCATCTCGTTTAAAGTAAGGATCCAGTCATTCAGGGCCTGTTCGCCATCACGCCATATCAAGAAGACGTCGTCTATATACCGACAATAGTATAGAATGGCATCCATTTCGTACACCTTCATTTGTATGGACTCATAGTCCGCCATAAACAGGTTGGCCAACGATGGTGCCATGTTTGACCCCATCGCGGTCCCTTCAATTTGTAAGTAAAAAGTGTTCTCGAACCGGAAAAAGTTGTTCTCCAGGCATATCTTTAGGAGATCCACCAGAACATCCTCTGGGGGTCCCACATAAGGACTCTTTCGTAGATGGTTGACCACGGCTGCGATCCCCAATTTGTGGGGAATTACCGTATACAGACTGCAGACATCCATCGTCACTAGTAGATCAGTGGGTAGTAACTCCTCAAGTTGGGTAATGGATCGAATGAAGGCGTTCGAGTCTTGTGTGTACGATTTCATTCTTTTAACCATCGGCTGCAGATGAAAGTCCAGAAACTCAGCGAGTGGTTGGAGGAGTGATCCCCTTGCTGAGACAATAGGCCTTCCCGGGGGGTGTGTGGGATCCTTATGGATTTTTGGTAACGTATAGATAATGGGTGTTATAGGATAGTCCCTTTTCAAAAATTTATGTTCCTGTATGGTTATACATCCCATTGCACACCACCTCTCGAGTTTCTCATCTATGTGTCTTTTCAATTGCTGGGTGGGATCCATTTTGAGGGTCCTGTAGGTCTTTCTATCCGTTAGTTGTCCCAACAGTTCTGATCTGTATTCTTGCACATCCATCACGACCACCGCCCCTCCCTTATCCGCCGGGCGTATTATGATGGTCGTATCTTCTGCTAGTGTCTTTAATGCCTGTCTTTCTTCCTTTGACAGATTATCTGCTCTCCGCCTGTTGGGGAGAGCAGATAATCTGTCAAAGGAAGAAAGACAGGCATTAAAGACACTAGCAGAAGATACGACCATCATAATACGCCCGGCGGATAAGGGAGGGGCGGTGGTCGTGATGGATGTGCAAGAATACAGATCAGAACTGTTGGGACAACTAACGGATAGAAAGACCTACAGGACCCTCAAAATGGATCCCACCCAGCAATTGAAAAGACACATAGATGAGAAACTCGAGAGGTGGTGTGCAATGGGATGTATAACCATACAGGAACATAAATTTTTGAAAAGGGACTATCCTATAACACCCATTATCTATACGTTACCAAAAATCCATAAGGATCCCACACACCCCCCGGGAAGGCCTATTGTCTCAGCAAGGGGATCACTCCTCCAACCACTCGCTGAGTTTCTGGACTTTCATCTGCAGCCGATGGTTAAAAGAATGAAATCGTACACACAAGACTCGAACGCCTTCATTCGATCCATTACCCAACTTGAGGAGTTACAACCCACTGATCTACTAGTGACGATGGATGTCTGCAGTCTGTATACGGTAATTCCCCACAAATTGGGGATCGCAGCCGTGGTCAACCATCTACGAAAGAGTCCTTATGTGGGACCCCCAGAGGATGTTCTGGTGGATCTCCTAAAGATATGCCTGGAGAACAACTTTTTCCGGTTCGAGAACACTTTTTACTTACAAATTGAAGGGACCGCGATGGGGTCAAACATGGCACCATCGTTGGCCAACCTGTTTATGGCGGACTATGAGTCCATACAAATGAAGGTGTACGAAATGGATGCCATTCTATACTATTGTCGGTATATAGACGACGTCTTCTTGATATGGCGTGATGGCGAACAGGCCCTGAATGACTGGATCCTTACTTTAAACGAGATGGATAGCACTATTAAATTTCAGCACTCGGTCAACAGTGTCACAGTTGATTTTTTAGATGTCAGGGTGTTTAAAACGTCCAATAAGCTGGGTACCACACTGTTCCGGAAGCAAACAGACCGCAACACACTATTACATGCCAGAAGTTGCCACCAGCCTGCACTCATACGGAATATTCCTAAAGCCCAATACCAAAGGGTGATAAGAAACAACACAAATATAGATCTGATGCAGACACAGATGTCAGAAATGACACAAAGATTTCTTCAACGTGGGTACAATAGAAAGAACTTAGAGCAACAACGTGAATCGGCTCTTTTAGCCCAACAAGAACAAAGTACCACAAGTACACCAATTCGCCAACTCACGTTTGTGACCACGTACAATCCAGACCAGCATCAGATTGCCAAAGCAATAAAGGAAGAATGGAAGATTCTCCAGAGTGACCCCACACTACCATTCACTGAATGGGCAGCACCACGACTGGCATACCGTAGGGGTAGGAGTCTACGAGATGTCCTGGTTAAGACTGATATCCCTATAAAAAATGAGAAACAGACATGGCTCAAGAGAAAAATTGGATGCTACAAATGCATTAGTTGTGTGACTTGCAACAGTATGCACACTGGCACGACATTTCAACATCCTGATTGTCGTAAAAGATATCAGATAAAATATTACCTGACATGTACAACTCAATTCATCGTATACCTACTTAATTGCCCTTGTGGGAAATTTTACACTGGCAAGACGACGGATGACGCCAGAGTGAGGATGGCGAATCACCGTTCAAGCATTAGATCGGCAATTAACACGGGAAAGGCAGAACATCCGGTGGCTCGCCACTTTCTTGAAGCAGGACATACTGTGAGCGACCTACGCTTCAGAATAATTGACCACGTGCCAGCCCTACGCAGAGGTGGAAACCGAGCCAAGATCCTTCTGAGAAAAGAAGCACGCTGGATACATGAATTATGTACATTGGCCCCAAGAGGTTTAAATATCCAGACGGGGTGGCAGAACTTTCTATAATGGATATGTGCTGTGAGAGTCCATTGATACAGTGTTGTGAGAGTCCATTGATTCATTGGATCTATGCCCATGGGGGCGGGCGATACTGTGTGTATCGCTAATTAATGAGAGTCTACTTTCTACTCCTGGGTTACTTCTCCCTTTTGGAGTTGGAATTTCTTTCCATGGTGTTCCATGATTTTCATATGTTAGATGTTTTACTGTGAAATTGCTATTAGTTGAGGGGTGCTATGTTTTTATTTGTTTTTAATCTTGCTTTATCACTCTGGTTACACTTTCAAACTTTGGTTTTGTCTGTGACTGGTATACTTTCTATACATGCTCAATGGATTTGACAATAGTTGCGATAAAAGTATGGTGATCAGTGTCTATCACTTTGGATGTCTGGATATGATTGGGTAAGTTATTTTATATGAGGTATATAGGGGGGATGTAAGATTTTGTTTGCTTTGGATTATTTTAGGATACATACGGGTACACCATGATCAATATTG